>NC_140281.1:12384876-12521834 GCF_964030765.1 Micromesistius poutassou | reverse complement strand
GGTAAATTGGGTGGTCGTCTGTCTTGTTTCATTCATTCCTGCTCTGTGGAACTCGAGAGAATTCTCTCTCCCTCCCTCTCTCACTCTCTCCAGACCTGTCTCTCCCTCCGTATCGCTGGAGTGCATCGCCACTGCTCTTAGTCTGAGAGCAACACACACACACACACACACACACACACACACACACACACACACACACACACACACACACACACACACACACACACACACACACACACACACACACACAATGCCTCATTATGCCTGGAGCATGGGAAACCTCTGGGAATACACATGTTTTTACATCATACTATGTTTAACAAAAAATAATAAACATCTGCATGGATTTCCTGGCATGCAACATATCGCTGAGTGTGTGAAAACACAAGTGTGTGTGTGTGTGTGTGTGTGTGTGTGTGTGTGTGTGTGTGTGTGTGTGTGTGTGTGTGTGTGTGTGTGTGTGTGTGAAGGTTAGTCTCTCTTTCGGCTTTCAGTGTAACAAGCACAAAGAAAAGATTATCCTATCATTGGTGGAATTAATATCGAGTTTACAGATGTGCTTTGGTAATTGTGTGTCTTGAATATATTGTGAGGCATGCTTAGACTAAATGTTGCTTATCACACTCTATCTATTATCACAGTCTGGCGGATTTTACGTTTTATTAAGGGTTTGGTCACATTTCAGCCAGGTTGGAATGTTACCCACTCAGCCGAGGCAATTATCAGCTTTTTTTAAATTGACCATTCAATTCTGCAAACAGAGATAGCAACAACAAACATTAGCGTAAGTACATTATAATAATTGGCTTATAGGTATGTAGGGAAATATTCGATCAAAATACCGGTTGAAAAGGGGCCAAGAATTATTTGTTTTTGTTTGGTCGTTAGACAGACCAATTCATTTCATTTTGTGGTTATTTATATGTGAGCCCCACTGTGCTTTCCTCCCAACAACTGATGCGGTGTTAGTGAACTGGGCCCTGCCACTGTTTGCCTTGACGGCGCTGCTTGGGTTTTGCCACAGACGCAATTACGCCACCCGCGGCGCCCCATGCAAGCCTTAAACGAAACATTAACACCTCATTTGAAGAATAAAAACAGCGTTTCACGAGGACAGACAGCACAACGGGCAGTCTTATCATGCGCAAATTAACCAATTTGCGAGAAATGCTTCACACAGAAAGAATAGTCTTCCTGTCGAATTGCGCCACGCACGATTTGAAAGTAACACTTAACAAAATAATGTGCTATGGAACTTAGTTTAATTGTATTAACTCCCAGGAAATCCTAGTAGGTGTATCCCCTTCAGAAATAAATGGTGAGCTCCTGCGGTTAGACACAGAAACGATAATCATCCCTACATTGTAGACGTTTGCCGAACACATTATTTTTTACAAGATTAACATTTAAATCCAATGATACAACTAGTTAAACAACAAGGTAAACTAGGTTTGTGTTGCGAAGTCCAGCCCCTGCTGCTCAGTGATTGGCGGAGCAGAGAAGGGGGCGTGCCCGCAGAGGCTGTCATATAAATAGGAAGCTCCGCGTCTGCCTCGCCACGATGTGTATGGGAAACAAGACGGGGTGACGCGCGTACCGAATGTAGCCGCTGTGTTTGGAAGAAAGAAGGCAAGCATTCTCCACGCACAGGCCCACGTTTGCTTTTTTTTGTTTTTAATCGCGAAACAGATGCAGATTTCTAGGCGATCGGTTGCACGGGAATACAAAAGGACCAGCCGGTTGTAAGGTGGATTCGCAGTTAAATTTTTCCTCAGCCATCTTGACTGCTCGCCTGAAGGCGATTTTCTCCTGTCCGCACCTCTGCTGAAAGTAAACACGGCTTGCAAATTACTTGCAACTCCGTGCCAAAGAGTGCAGCGAGATGGGCTCGCTGCGATACATCTAGTCGGACTCTGCGAGTGACTGAACGATTGGGATCGCGGTGGGATTCAGCACGGATTCAGCCGTGAGAGTGGAGGATACGACGCGCGGGAGGATGGCGTACGACCTGTTGGGGATTTACCTGCTCCTCTCCCTGGCTCTGCTGCCTCGCTCCAGCGGCACCGCGGCCAAGGAGATCACCTGCCAGGAGATCTCGGTGCCCCTGTGCAAGGGGGTCGGCTACAACTACACCTACATGCCCAACCAGTTCAACCACGACACGCAGGACGAGGCGGGACTGGAGGTGCACCAGTTCTGGCCCCTGGTCGAGATCCAGTGTTCCCCTGACCTGAAGTTTTTCCTGTGCAGCATGTACACCCCCATTTGCCTGGAGGACTACAAGAAGCCCCTGCCCCCGTGCCGGAGCGTGTGCGAGCGGGCGCGGGCCGGCTGCGCACCCCTCATGAGGCAGTACGGCTTCCCCTGGCCGGACCGGATGAAATGCGACCTGCTCCCGGTGCAGGGCAACCCCGACACGCTGTGCATGGACTACAACCGCACCGACTCCACCACGGTGTCGCCCGTACTGTCGAAGCCGACCAACCACCCGAGCAAGTCGCTGTACCCGAACCACCACAACAACAACAGTAAGCCGGGGCGCAACCGCCCCAGCGCGCCCGGCAAACACAAGCCGGCAGCAGCGGCTCCATGCGAGCCGGTTTGCGACTGCCTGCCGCCCATGGTGCCGGTGAACACGGACCGCCACCCGCTCTACAACCGGGTAAAGACAGGACAGATCACCAACTGCGCGATGCCCTGCCACAACCCCTACTTCACGCCGGACGAGCGGACGTTCACCGCCTTCTGGATAGGGCTGTGGTCCGTACTGTGCTTCGTATCCACGTTCGCCACGGTGGCCACGTTCCTCATCGACATGGAGCGCTTCAAGTACCCGGAGCGCCCCATCATCTTCCTGTCCGCCTGCTACATGTTCGTGTCCGTGGGCTATATCGTGCGCCTCATCGCCGGCCACGAGAAGGTTGCGTGCAACCGGGACTACGACGCGGAGCACGTCCACTACGAGACCACCGGGCCGGCGCTGTGCACGGTGGTCTTCCTCCTCGTCTACTTCTTCGGCATGGCCAGCTCCATCTGGTGGGTCATCCTGTCCCTGACCTGGTTCCTGGCCGCGGGCATGAAGTGGGGCAACGAGGCGATCGCCGGCTACTCGCAGTACTTCCACCTCGCCGCCTGGCTGATTCCCAGCATGAAGTCCATCGCCGTGCTGGCCCTCAGCTCGGTGGACGGGGACTCCGTGGCGGGTATCTGCTACGTGGGCAACCAGAACCTGGACAACCTGCGGGGCTTCGTGCTGGCGCCGCTCGTCATCTACCTGTTCATTGGCACCATGTTCCTCCTGGCGGGCTTCGTGTCGCTGTTCCGCATACGCAGTGTCATCAAGCAGGGGGGTACCAAGACTGACAAGCTGGAGAAGCTGATGATCCGCATCGGCGTGTTCACGGTGCTGTACACCGTGCCCGCCACCGTCATCGTGGCCTGCTACTTTTACGAGCAGCACAACCGCCAGAGCTGGGAGGTGAGCCACAACTGCACTTGCCCGTCGGAGCGGGCGCGCCGGCGGCCGGACTACGCCGTGTTCATGCTCAAGTACTTTATGTGCCTCCTGGTGGGCATCACGTCAGGCGTGTGGATATGGTCCGGCAAGACCCTGGAGTCGTGGCGGGCATTCTGCACGCGCTGCTGCTGGGGCAGCAAGGGCACGGGCGGCTCCATGTACAGTGACGTCAGCACGGGACTGACGTGGAGGTCGGGTACGGCCAGCTCCGTGTCCTGTCCCAAGCAGCTGCCCCTGTCCCAGCAGGTCTAAGGGCCGGCCCGGCGGAGCGCTAATTGTTTGGGAGATAACCCATCACAACCGCCACCACCACTACCCCCCGAAGCCTTAACAATTAGCATAGTAATCAACTGTTGATGGGGGCCCATGTGGAAGAAAGCTGTGGGGGGGGAGGGAGACTGGTCGAAAACAATGTACCCAGCATTAGCACAGGTTAATTTCTCCCTGTTTATATGTATTAGGGTGTTACAGACTGAAGCTTATCTGCCATGTCGGCATTACTTGTTCTGAGATGCCTTTTGAGGCAAAGAGACAAAAACGTGATTTATTTTTTAGTAGCTTGCTTCGTGGCAAGAGCGTCGAGCCGTTTTTAACCATTCTTAATACACAGTGCCAGAGCTATTCCATTGTATAATTCAATCACACCATAGCTGGTTTAAATTAAGCCTTAAAGAAAAAAGTGCCCACCTTTTCTACGGGGCATTCTACTTTTTTTGTATTCGTATTTATATCAAATGGTTGTGTACAAACGTGTAAATTTTGTGTATAACAGAATACTTTATAAGCTATTGTAAATTTGTAAATACTGTAGATGTCTTTTTGTGAGGCGGGGGAAGGGGGGGAAAATACAAATGACTTTTATTTTGAAAATAAAAAACACATGATGCTAAATCTCAATTCCCGTGTGAACCCTGTTCTTCTCTATGGGGTCGGCGCCCAGTCAGGAGGCCTGCATGGTTCTCCATCACGGGCATGTTGCGCGGGTTCGATGTGTGTCATAGTGTCGAGGGGGGGGGCGCAACACACTGTTTTCTGAGAGTCTTGTCTGTGAAATGAAAAGAAAGGGAAAAATAGTCCTTTTAACCATCAGAGACCGGTAATTAGAGGCAGGGGTTTAGTTGGAGCATCTCGGTAATTGTTAAAAGTCCTCTTCACATGCCTGCCCGGGCCCTCTTTCTTAATTTATAAAAAAAGAGAGAGGAGAGAGAGAGGGAAAGAAAAGAGGGTTCGGGTGAATGGAGTATAAATGCAGGGGAACAGACCCTTTTCATCTGCGGTAACTTTGATCTTTTTTTTTTTTTAAACAGCTCACAATAAAAGGTGGCGTGTATGAGGAGTGGGGCGGTCGGGGTGGGGGGCCGGGGGGGGGTCTCGGCGTGTGATGTGCCAAGGTTTCTGTCTCTCCTAACGGTGCCTATTTTGCAATCGCCGCACACAGGCTTTGATGGACGTTGTGGAATTGAAAAGAGGGCATTTTAGAGGCCATGGTTATACACAATTCATGCAGAGGTACCGAGGGGGGGGGGGGTACTCAGGCAGTTTGACCCCCATACACATACAGCCCTTCGTCCCCCTGCACCTCTGCATGGATTGTGTATTTTAACGTTTTATTGTCGTGTAGAACAGAAAGGAAACATTCCCCCGTCTCTCTCCAGGTCCTCTGGGCTGTATCAGAGTGCAGTGGGGGCCGTGACATGAATTATATTGAAATGGCAATGAAAGCCCCACAGGTGGTCTATGCACATGATCTCACATCTTAGGACCCCCTTAGTGAGCCTGTTTCTTCCCCCCCCCCCCTTATTCTGCTCCTTTTTGGGGAGGGGGGGGGCATTGCAACAATGTATTTAGTTGGGTCCCAATTAACCCAATGTGCTGGCATAAGATGATAGACTGTAACTGCAGAGTAGACGTTTCCCTTTGATTTCCTTACCCCCCCCCCCCCCCCGACCCCGAAACTCCCCCATCCCCCAGTCATCGGTGACACGGCTGCTCTGTAGTGATGGCTTCATTCTCCCTTTCTTGCGGTTGAGACAGTAGATGACACCTTCTTACAAGGCTTCTTTCAGCGCGGCCCAGCTGTTGGGGACACTACCACTGCTGTCTGTTCGCCACCGCACTGTAGCCGGCTTGAAAGGTGAGCCGTGGTGAAAGAATGAGACGAGAGAAAGAAAAAGAGGTACAAAAGTGTCACTGGGGACGAATCGGGACTGCGTTTCGGACAGTTTTGTCTGGAAGTTGAAAGCCGTTGTCAGGTTTGTCTTTCTGTTCAGTGCTGTAGTTGTGGTGAATTGTGGATTTCTTTTCTGCCCTTCAAACCTCATCTCCCTGCCATTACAGACTATTCCAAAGTTTCCTAATCAAATGTTTAATAATGAATTCTCAACTCGGTTCACAATTAGAGCAGCTAATCAGCTTATCAGCATACATTACCCTAAATTGTATCCTTGTTAATACAGCTTAGTTTTTACAAAAAGTTGAGATTTGCTATAGTCAGACTGTCAACAGATCCAGCTATGCCTGACAACCACCTGATGGAAGTGAGATGCATTTGCGTCGCCATCTAGTGGACAAAGTCAGACATTACACCTGTCCATAACTAACCCATCTAATCCTCACAAATCTTTATGATTCATTTCATGCCGATCATATACCATATCTACCCTAGCTGTAAGTAACACAATCTGGACTTCTGAATCGTTTTGATCTCAGGCTTCACTACTCTAGACTGGAAGAGTGCATCTGCATTAAAACTACCACCATGCCATGACCAGCCCCTGCTCCATGGTCATGAGCAGAATGGTCTGACATAAAAGGTCACGTCCAGACTTGTTGACGACATGTCCGTATCCTGGAACAGCCTTGTTTCCATAAAAGGTCAACAACCTTGTTTTGTGTATTTGAATAGGAAAATATTCAAGAGGAGGTCAAAGAGATTCTACACACAGAGAAAGTGATAAATCGTTAACTCCCAAATGGGTCTTATTTGCACTTAAAGGTGCAAATATCTCGATGTATAAAGACACGAATATCCGACTGATTGTTTTGTTTTTTCTACACGACCCCATCAGAACCAAAGTGCTCGTAAAAAAACTATTCTTGTTTAATATATTAATCTAAATGTGATGCGAATACACAGAATACACAACCAAACTGAGCATACTTGACTGGGGTACTCGGGCGGGCAGAGAAGTTCACACCATCTAACCACACGATTCCATTATCACTTTACACATCCACCCCCAACACCCACCAACCCAGTCTCCCTGTGTGCCCCCACCCCCTGCTCCGATATCATGAGCGACCGCTCTGATCACAGACAAACAAGCACAAGCAGAAGGTCAAAGGGGACGAGACAAGACGTCTCGCCCTCCCAGACCCTGTGATCTAGTCGTCTCACGTAGGGGGGAGTGTGTGAGGGAGAGAGGCTTGATTGACTTGTCTCCCCCAATCAGGCCCAGCAGTCAGCCGTTTGCCCGAGTCTCTCCTGCTCATCCGCTCCACCACCGGGAGGGGTGATCGGACACGGCTTGCTTCCATCAAATATTAACGCAGGAGGCGTTTGATTTCGGTCAGGTGAGGCCTCCGTATCTGGCAGCGAGCAGCTAGAGGTCATGCTTATTAATGAGGCCATTGATCCCTACCCCCGGCCCAGATACATTTGTATGTATTTTATTTTTTTACATGGAGGGGCTGTGTCTGTAGAACTGCACAAAGTGTGTAGTGTGTAAACTCTAGTCAATACACTATCTCCCCCTCCGGTCTTTAATTTACAAATCTCAATAATGCATTTCACACCTTGAGTAAACTGATTGCCGCTGTGGGCTGGCGAGGTGTACAGAAAAATTAGAAATCATAGGCCTATATGAATCAAAAGCCATCCATTTAATCTGATGGGCTCCTTACCTGTAATGCAGATAAATGCAAATGTATTGCTCCGTTCTGAAATCAGTCTGACTTCAACGCAACCATTCTCTGAGAATCCCACTAGCTGACCTGGTGAGTGGTGACTAGTGTCTGAAGGAGCCATTGACCCCCTCAGACCACATCGAGAGAACTCTGGGTGGATGGGATTTTTAAGCAAACCAGTTCTCTTCATACTCAAGAGCAGAACAAATTAAAAAACATTCCAAAAAGAGTATGTCACATCAACGTCTGAAAGACATTCTCGTTTAAAATTAAACATGTTTACCTGGAGCCAAATAATCTATTCAAATGTACACCATGTTTGTTTGTGAAGCGACAAGTGTTAACTGTCATTCAATATCTCTGAAGCATTGAAGCCCTTGAGGATTAAAACCCAAAACTACAGTGAGGAAAAGCCGAAAAAGTAACAGCGCTCCTGGCTAGGGGTTTTAGACGAAAAGTATAAAAGCTATTCAGGTAGTCTGAATAAAAATCTAACAGAAAGATTGGTACAAACACAACTTTACCAAAACGTGTTGGCATCATTTTCCATTAGTCATAAAACCTGTGTTTTTTGTTTTTTTTTAAGTGTTGGTTTGATGTTGTGTAGTGTAGTAGGCAGAGTTGTGTGGTTATGCTTGGGAAAAACGTTTTATTTTGAACCGTTATGACCAAGCTGACTTCTGATACATCTGTATCAGACTGGTCTGGGGACTTTGTGATTTTGAATACATGTCTTTAAGAAGCAGGAATATACTTTCAGGTGGGAGACGACTACAGCATCTTATTACAGTGACAGCTTGGAACACCTAACTCATCAATCGTTAAATTCTGGTGATACAAACACCCAGTCTCTTAACTGGTGAACCAGTAAACCCACAGGCAAGACACCCGTACATTCCCTAGTTCTAACAGGACACTTTCTCGACCTTGACCAAGAAAAAAATCAAAATTATGCTTTTTTGTATCTTACCGTACAACATCAGTAAGACAGTACAACCCTGGTCTTCAGTCCATCTACGGCTCCCACGGTCAGCCCTGAATTTCAAAGACAAATTTGACTTAATAAACTCTGAGGAATACTCTGAGTCCCAACAGCTGGGTGTTAAGTTGCCTTTACCTTCCAGGAGTGGGCATTCAATGACGTCGTCACCATCCGTACAACCCAGAAGAGGATACATGATCTATGATCAAACACCCAGTTACAACTACCTTTAATACCGTTTGGAGACTATGGACATATGTTTGGCAGAGCCAGACAGATGTTTTAAGAAACATTTCTAACATCATAGCAAAGGAAACTAGTGAAACTAATTTAAATACTCAAACTAAACTAGTTACATTTCAAGGACTCTCATCACTGAATTAAAGGGTTGATATTATGCCACCAGGTGTTAATGTGATTAGACATTACAAGCCATTTGAATCAGCCATCGGCCTTTTCCTGTGTTTTAGTACCCTGGAAATCCAGAGTTCTTGCGAGAGCACAATTTGAATTTGCTCAGCGAGTCACTCTGGGAACGAGCAATATAGGCCTACTCTCTCTCACTCCCCGATTGCCCAAACCCAGAACATTAACCAATCACATCGGTGTATCTGATATAGGCGGGCCAAAAGCGTTGCTATTTTACCGATCGTATAGGTCATGTCTCATCTAGGGGTTATTTATTGCTCACCCCTTGTAATATTATCCAATTCTATATTCAATATTATCCAAATACCCCTTGTAGTATTATCCAATTGGGTGCCTTCATACTTTCAAATGCATGCTTCGTTCCGCCATTTTCATTACTCGTTTACATTTAGGGCATTTAGCAGACACCGGTTATACACACCAAAGTCGGAGTCAACCATGCAAGGGACAGCCAGGTAGTCAAGAGGAGTTATGGTTAAGTGTTTTGCTCAGGGACACATCGACACTAGGAGGAGCCGGGGATCGAACTAGCAACCTTCTGGTTACAAGTACACATGCTCTACCTCCTGAGCTAAGCCGACCCGACTCAATACCAGGCCCTACATCTTTCTAGATGTGCCATGTGGGATTTCCATGACAAGTGGGAGTATCCACCTAGATGTATGGTGGATAGACCAGTCTACCAGCCTACCCAGTGAACTGCAGCAAATGTTGTTTATCTATCCACCATACATCTAGGTGGACACACCTACTTATGTCACTGAAACAAAGGAAAAGGCAGATTTTCAAACGGTTTGTAGTTGCTAATCACACTCACACCTGGTTGCATAATATCACCCCATTAAATTCCCCTAGATGATTTTTTTTTATATAAATCACAATATAATATAAATTGCAATACGAGGATGGGTTCCAAAGGAAGAGGACTAGTGTAATGTGTGCGGTATTTAGATCAACAACAGGGCTCACCTGAACGGTCCTGAATACAACAGCCAAACAAATCGAAACCTCTTCAAACCAGCTAAAGTTAACACAAACTAGGTTACAGACTGGGGGGGGGGGGGGGGGGGGGTCATAAGTGAAGCCAATGCCATAGGTGAAGCCCCCTGTTGGTGGCTACTTTCTTCCCGTGTCGTCGCAGACAAAACACGTGCAATATGGAAGAGGTGGACGTAATTAGAGTTAATGAGAACGAACGGTCTGTGATTGGCTGTGAGAAGCTCGAGACCAGAAAAAATATTTACAGGATTTTTTTCTAAATAACTCTCTCAACCCAGAAAACGAAAATGAAAAAAATGTAAACAACAATGTGTTTGGATTGCATCGGCTAGCATGTAAACACGGTCAGTGGTTGAATTACTGCGTTCCTACGCTCACTGTTCCAACACAGTAAGGTGAAGCATTTATGCGCAACGGATATGGAACAAACTTCCAGAACATGTGAGGTGAATAAGCGCTCAAAGCATTGCTGTTTTTATGCAGCTTTTAATAATAAAAGTAGGCCTATATCTGCAGCTTACATGTTTAGTTATTCTTCTTTTTGTGATTTATTATTTTCTTCTTGTGTTTTACATTTGTCCTCTTAATGATTGTCTCGACTCCCTTGAATGTTTTTACATGTGACGTCTTCGTCTTTGTAAAGCAGGAATTTAGGAAGGATTTTTTTTTCTATTAATTCAATCGGGGAGTCCATCCGAAGCCCCTATATCGAAATGCATAGAAAATATAGGCTAGTGTTATGATGGAATAACTATTGGAAAGCCAAATATGCATTTAATAATTATCGAGATTTCCGTGACTTTTTTTAGGCTGATTTGTCTAATGACTGACGAACCCTCCCATATGAGAGCAGAGCTGTGCTCAGTGTGCTGTGTGAACCACGCAGGAGCGCTAAAGATCATGCAACGGCGGTACGCCAATGCTCAACACGTGGAGGGGAAACAAATAAGATAATGACGAGTGCATTAACTCAAAATATCCCCACGTCGTGTCGGTGAACTCTGTGATCGCGGTGGGCTACTCTGTGACCCAGATAAAATGAGAGACCTTACCTCACCTGCATTCATGGAAATGCATGTAGGCCTAATCCCTTCGCACCAAGGGATAAATCATTCAAACAATCATTTTTAACCTTTATTGTTGTGTAGCCTATAATAGACATTCATGTAACATATTTCACCAGGTAGGCTATAGGTAGCCTACATTGAGGTTTAAATCACACATATCCACACACATATACAGTCCTTAGTGAAACTACAACAAAAATAGCAGAATGTGTCAATAGCAGAATGTGTCAACTCTAGGTTATTTTCCTCAATTGTTCCCATTGTGTATTATTTTTCTTCATTTTAATTACATGCACATTTTCAGATATAATATTAACGCATAAATAAATAAATACATAAATAAATAGGCCTGAATAAAACCAAATGACCATGACCGATGCGTCGCTGTGGCCCTGGCCATCCATGTTGTTCTCTCCTTGTGGAAGATTCGGTGGCAAACAGAGATATCAGCATACAAGGCCGGCTCCCTGTTGGCACGGCAACAATGGCAGCGGTTCAGCAGGCCTAACAGTGCCCCCCGCCGACGGCTCAGTGTTCCCTTTCAATCCAGAGACCCCGCCCCCACTCCAGCTCACAGACACACTCACACACAGATGTGCATGCACACACAGACAAACACAGGCACACACACGCACACACACACACACACACACACACACACACACACACACACACACACACACACACACACACACACACTGTCTTGCTCTCACACACACAAGGACAATTCACTGCAGTCCCTCTCTCTATCAGACCCAACATACATAAACAAAGGCAACCATTCCTCAGCTCAAGGGGCAATGGTAATTTGTGTTCTCTGATATTGGTTGCAGGGGGGTTTTTTTGTTTTGTTTTTTGTTTTTTGTTTCGTTAACAGGTAAATTATATATTGGGATTAAAACAGCTTCCTTGTTTATTTGCCTTTGGCTGACATACTATTGTAGAAAATGTTTTTTTTACGATAAGACATTCATGTATATAAATTGTGGACAAACGTGGCTAAGTCACAAGGTTATGTGAACGTTTAATGATCAGGTACCATAACTACAACATTAGATGACAAATTATCAAGTGTTGGACAGTTGTTGCTACATAAAGGAATTTCACATTGTATGCCACCAGAGGGCAGCATGTCCCTTCAAAGTATTACAGCGCTATTTAGACTTGAGGATGGAATTAAGTCCTAAAACTGTGGGCTACCTCTAAAGTGCGTAAGTGAAATGTTGCAATATTTCCTACTTTGAACATTATTGCAAGAAATGTGTTAGTCATAATTGTTGAACTCTAGAACAGGCACAGTCAGGTGAAGATCATTACCTTTGATAGAACAGTGATACAATATAAAGCAAGCCTCAGCAATGCTTAATAATAAATAATATAACTTTTAGATGGAGATATAATTACCAATACTACATGCTTTTCCCATACAATGACTGTGTTAAAGGTAGGGTAGGCCATTTCATTTAGAATAATTGTCATATTTGTTTAAATTGTATTTACATCCCGACAGCAAGAGAAAAATATAATGCTCTGACAAAGAAAGAATAAAAATAAATATATATATATATATATATATGGTACTTATGGCTGTCGCAGGCCTATAATAAGCCTTATTTAATTGGGGCCGAAATAAATAATTGGGCGGCTTACTTTCAAAATCTAGCTTAATCCGGCAGATTTCTCAGAATTGCCCGCACTATATTTAAAGAGACATACAACCGGTTTATGGAAACATATTGTTCAAGAAATTTAAAATAGATATACAAAATAAATATTAGGGTGAGAAAATGATCCCCAGTGTACCTAGAGGATGAATCGACGTATCCTTGATACAATCTGACATACGAAGAACAAGCAGGCCTACATGGGCTCACATGTCTCTGCCCTGCACTGACCTTCGCTGGAGGGCTCACCGTAACCCAAGATCACGAGCTATAGACACTTACATGGGATCACTGCAAAGCTGCATGCGACAGCAATGAGCCATATTCCTCGTGGCCCGCAGGACCGCCTCCCTCCTCAAACAATGTCTTGGACACTAAGACACAGATGGTGCTCCTACATAGATGAATGATCTGTGTAGTGTGTAGGAGCGTAGATTGGTGAAACCGAAAGGAGGAGAGGGGATTGCAAAATCAGTCAAACAAACAAAAAGGGGTATCACAAAATCAAAACTCGTTCTGAAACCAAAACGGTGTCTCTCTCAAAAGGGTTTCACTTTCATGGCATACCACGTCCACGTGTAACCCCCTGTCCGCTTCAGGTGCAAACAGCTCACCTGTCAGACCCATGGGGGAAGGGCTCCCCCCTCGTACGCGGACTCCAACGACGGTGGGGATAACTAAAGGCCTGTGCTGGGGTGAATCAGGGAGCACTTAAAGGGGAGGGGCAGGCGGGCCGGCGGACATCATAACGGTGTCTGTGTCATAGAACCGTGCTGTGAGTGCAATGTTTCCACTGTCACACACAGTGTGTGTGCAGTCGCAGCCCCACCAGGACCCTGAAATAGAGTGACAAGCCGTCTCCATAAATACAGACCCCTGCCACAGACCGTAATTGCTTTGTGAGCCCCTGTGAGTGACTGAGTGTGTGTGTGTGTGTGTGTGTGTGTGTGTGTGTGTGAGGGGGGGGACGGACGAGTTAGAGAGCATAAGTGTGAGGCAGAGGGTGGGGGGGGGGGGGGGGGGGTGGGGTTGTGATCCATAAACGCCCTTCACTTCTGTCAGGGTTTAAAATTCAGTTTTAATCCCGGCTGAAACTCAGAAGTGAAAGTACCCAAGTTCCCAGGGCTGAGCTCTACTGACCAGCAGGAGGCTGTTGGTCCTTCAGAGCACAGAGGGGGCCCCTAAAGGGCCCAAGGTCAGACACCTTACACCATTGTAGGTGCTCCAACCCCTCTCCCCCCACCCCTCCATCACCTCTAGTGGTCAAAGGGCAAAGGTAATAGCGTCTTGTATGTTTATGCAAATGTTTGTGGGAATGTCTGTGTGGATGTGCATGTGACACGTGTGTGTGTGTGTGTGTGTGTGCATCCATGTGTGTGTGTGTGTGTGTGTGTGTGTGTGTGTGCGTCCGTGTGTGTGTGTGTGTGTGAGTGTGTGTCTTGGGGGAGGGGGGGTTGTGTGGATGTGCGTCAGGTCAGGGCCTGTCTGTTCATGGGGAAGGGGCTGGGGAGGTGTGGAGGGACAGAACCAACAGGACCAGAGCAGGTGGCGGCCCGTCCACTTTTAGACCCGGGTCAAGGACACACTGGCCTTACGAGTTCGTAAGGTAGAGCGCAGTGTGTGTGTGTGTGTGTGTGTGTGTGTGTGTGTGTGTCCTACAAGTCCTGACTAGTTCAGTCAAAGTGTCCATGCCAACATTCTTCTCTCTTTTTTTTTACCGTCCCCCACTTACTCCCTGCACCTCCTTCTCCTCCTGGTGCGCTGTGATCCTCGCGGCACAAACGTCTGCACTCTGAAGTTCCTCCAGCGTGGGCCGCACGCCGCCCTCTTCACACCCCATGGTCCCCATGGTAACGTTACAGCCGCCCCCACAGCCTGAAGCCCCCAAGCCTGTATCCTGTGCTCTCGCTCGCTCTCTCTCTCTCTCTCTCTCTCTCTCACTCTCTCTCTCTCTCTCTCCATCTGATCTCTCATCAACCAGGAAGTGGAGAAGCGCCAGCCTCACACCCATTCCGACCTCTCTGCCTGGCCGTCGTCCTGGCAACCGCCAAGCTCCACCTGGGCGTACTGACCGCCCCTCCGGCTGGCGCCGCCGTCCGCTGTCGCCTTGGTGGCGACCCCGAACGACCCCGGCGGAGGCGAGGCGGGGTCCCGCCGCGGCGGGGGGGGGGGCTTGAGGCGGCCCTGCTTGTTGACGCGGATGGACCGGGGCGTGGCGGGGGGCTCGGAGGGGGGGCCGAGGGCCGCGTCGCTCCCGTGGGGGGGCGCCGCCTCCTCCCCCTGGGCCTGTCCGTGGCCGTTGTTGCCGTTGTTGGTGTTCAGGCCGCGGGGGGCGCCCGGGGCGAGGGCCACCAGAGAGCCCCGCACCGAGCAGTGGTCCGGGACGGGCCCGCAGACGCTCGACGCCTTGCTCGGCCCTCTCTTCCGGAAGCTGCCGGGGCGGGACGCTCCCCCTGCGGACGCCCCCTCATGGTGCACCAGGGAGCCGCCAGCTTCGTGGCCGCCGCTGTACTCCTCCCGGCCACCGCCGCCGTCACCACCACCGCCGCTGCCGCTGCCGCTGTTGATGAGGTAGTAGCGCTCTTCCTCGTACAGCTTCTCGGCCATCAGCCTCCGCCGCCTCCTCCTCCTCCTCGTGCTCTGCCTCACCGAGCGCTTGACGGCGCACACCACGTCCAGCGCGTTGAGCCCCAGAGACAGGGCGCCGACGCCCAGCATGAAGCACAGCATCACGCTCTTCTCGGTGGGCCGCGAGATGTAGCAGTCCACCTGGGTGGTGCACGGCGCCTGCTGGCACAGGAAGCGGCTGGGGATGTAGAAGCCAAACAGGTAGTAGTGGGCTGCGCCGAAGCCCACCTCCAGCAGGATGCGGAAGACCAACTGCAGGAGGTAGGCCCCCGTGAAGCAGCGCCTCCAGGGGCCAAGCTCCGCCCGAAGGGACGCCGCCGCCGCCGCCGCCCCGGGCGGGTCCTTCCCACCCCTTCCGGCGTCCTGTGGCGGAGGAGGAGGAGGAGGAGCAGGAGCGGCGGCCAGCCCGCACAGTACCCGGTGGACCACGTAGACCAGGAAGACGAGGTAGGGCAGGGAGACGGCGACCAGCTGCACCAGCCAGAAGCGGAAGAGGGAGATGGGGGCGAAGAGGTCGTAGCAGACGTTGGCGCAGCCCGGCTGGATGGTGTTGCACACAAAGCGCTCCTGCTCGTCCTGGTAGAGTGGGTAGCCGGCCAGCAGCAGGATGAGGACCCGGAGGAACACCATGACGACCAGCCACACCTTCCCTGGGACGCCGGCCACCGGGATGGGTACAGGAGCGCAGTGAATGTACGGTAAACACACATTCAGATAAAGAATAACGGAGCGTGGTTCTTGTGACTGTCGTGTGGACGTGATGTCGTCATGTCAATGACAATATTAATAAATGCCGTTATACGGTTAATAAACAATGTATATGCAGTAGAATGAGAATACATTAAAAGGGCCACCGCAGTGTGTGGTTTAGTGAAAATGACGTTCAAACGATGGTGATGTAGTTTGGTCTGCTGCAGATAAAACCATTTTTTGTGTTTTGACAACGTCTGTTAATAATAGTTTTTGAATCTTTGGATGGGAGGGGGTAACAGAAAAGCTGTTAAACAATTGAGCTATTGAGATAATGTGTTAACATTACAAACACGTCCCTATCCAAAATGACAGCCGTCAGTCAGCAGAACTTTTAGCGGCAGCACGGATGTCGTCAAGCCTTCATTTCAACTCTAGTCTCAACGTCGCCGCACAAAGCCCCATCCGCTGCACTCACCCATCAGTGTGGTGCTGTGGCTGACCGAGATGAAGATGACTTCACAGGCGCTGGCTCCACTCATGTCTGCCACCACCAATCACCGTACACCAAGATCACCCCCAAACCTCCTTCTCCTCCTCCTCTTGGATCTGAAGCCCTGCTGCCCGACCAGACGTCCTCCTCCTTCTCCTCTGCTGCAACGCTACTATGGCCTCTGCACTCTCTAGGCCTCCTGGTAGTCTGGACAAAAATCCCCCGAACACACACACACACACATCGCCACCTCAACGACTGCAACCGACCGACTTTGTGCTCCTGGCGTTGAAGACCGAACTGAAGATTGATCCCAGGGGATAGAGTCCAGGCTGCATCCAAGCCTCCTTGTGTTACTGAAAGAACACCCCCTTCCTCATCGCGTTGAATCTTCGGTCTTACAGGTCCAGCCCCCCCCCCCACCTTCCCCATCCCAACTTCACACCACCCCAGCCCCCCTTCTGTCTTCCTGCGGCAGGGGTGAGGGGGGCGACGGACAACTGTTCCGTCCTTAGACAACAGAAGACGCGAGGTGGGAAAGCGAGCCCCATTGTGGGTCTATTCTTACCATGCTTCCAGAGGCATGTCGGCACCCTGGCATTGCAGAGATATTTTTGGGCCTTTGGCGGTGGTGCTGGTGGGGTGGGCCTAGGGGTAGAATAACAAGCCTCTCCTTACATGAGAAATGCAAGCCTCTTGGATTACTCATGGCAAATTATTGTAATGGCCGTCTGAGCACAATGGTTACATGTGTTTTCCAAAGGGCCAAATCGAGACACTTCTTCCCACCACCTACTGGTTTAGTTTGTGTCTTGATATGAATGATCTTTGTTGTGCGCTGTAACAATGGCCTTGTGTTGCCGGCAGTTTTGGATTTCAGATCGCACAAGGTCAGTTGTAGCACTTTGGGATTAAATCTGGATGTTTTTATCAACTTTCTCAAATGTAAGCAAATTGGGTTGAGCTTACATTTGTTTTGTGGGATACATCATAATAGCCCACAAAAAACGGTTGAAAGACTAATATTTCTTAACTATTTCTATGGCTAAAAAGACCTATCTTTGAATGTCACTGCTGTAGTCTACTCATACGCCTTGAGGCCAGAGAAGGCTCTGGAACTACAGCCAAAGATCAGGTGTCTCATAAAATACTGCCAAACCCATAAAACAGACACATTGAAATAGGCCAATGACAAATACGTCACTACACTACTACATGCTTTTACATGAATTGAACTGTAGGCCTACTAGAACATTGATTCATAGCAGAAAGGTTGGATTTTTTTGTCATGCCTACATTTGTCAGTAGCTGTTAGCCTTTTTGATTTATTTGGAGCAGCAGGACATGTTGAATGTCTAATTGAATAATTGTCCAATATTTAACTACAAATACAAAAAACTATCAGTGTGTCCCCTCCTAAAGCTCAGTGCAGCGCTCTGCTAACCATAACCCTGACCCTTCCTATACGTCCCCTGCTGTTGGGCCAAGGTTATCCCCAGCGGGTCCTTAAAGAGTGATCCCTGGTCTGGTCCCACGATGCCCGCGAGGATTGGAGATTAGCACCGGTCGCTCTTAGCCACCACAGCTGCGAACGGTGGCTAAAAAAACAGCAACAACAAAATATATTTTTCGCTCTGTCTGAGAGAAAAATAGATGAGCATATGTATATGAAGCCACCACAGCTGCAATCATTATTTTAAATGTTTAGTAGTTTAAACTTAACATCTTGGACACAGGTTAAACATTAGGATGAGTTGCTGAATGTAGTCGCTATGTTTAGAGTTGGATTTGGGATCTTGTTAGTAGCAGGCGCTATGTCATCCCATTAGTGGTAATTTATGATGGTAGTTTTTATGAGCTCCTTTATGGGTTTAGCATCGTGATGGTCTTGACATGAAATGCTACAGGCCGTTCCATAGACAGCAGGACCGGTCTTTAGTAAATATGAGGTTAGATCAAGATTTACACCAGAATGGTTGAATGTTTTTTATTATTGTCATCGCTTTTGTTTTATTAATGGATAGGTTGATGACCATATGTTATAATTGAATTGCAAATAGATAACTTACAATTATTGTTTCCATTATACAATTATATACAATCAATCATCCTGGCTACAACAACTTTCATCTGCATAAGGGAATTCAAACAAAATCATATAATTTCAATAATTAACACTGCGGTGATAATGAACAAAAAACTAAAATGGTGATTTTGGCATGTCTTTGTTCAAACAACAAAGAAACATGCCTGGGGACTACAAGAGGAGTTGCTGAGAAGAGTAGGCCTATGTTGTCAGTGGAACATTCTCTGAGGCCGAATAAAATATATATATATATATATATATATATATAACAGAATTACTAAACAGTGCTATTGAAGAATGTTTGGCAAATGGCCATGGTATCCAACACTTGATGTGTGTTGTATTTGAAACTAGCTGGAATAAAAAAACAAAACCAAAAAACAGACGTTTCTAATTAGCTCTTATCCCGTAAAGGCCAGAGACAGCTCCCTCTCCTTAAAAAGTCACACTGCAAAAAGAGTGCCAATGTTGCATTGAGTTTCTTCATGCATCCCATAACGAGCCCTGAATGTAGCAATGCAGGCTGTGCTGGCTCCATGGTAACGCAGAGACTTGACCTTTGTAAAGCGATTCACCAAAGATGGCAGCCGAAGAGCTTGGAAGAGAGAGAATCTGCCGCCGTCGCATTAAAAGGCGTTAAATCTCACACCGTTTCCACACGAGGGAACAGATAATCACAGTCAGGTACGGTTCAGCCGCACACTTTTAGTCACACACACAATTTGTTGAAGTGAGAAGAAGCACATACTTGTATTGCAAGGTTTTAGAAGTTTAATTTGTGCGAAGGTGTATTCTAAACATTGCACCAGAAAAAGGAAGATACAGGGGAAAAATAGTTAAAACTGTTGTATGAATTATAAATTAGAAGGGAAGAGGGAGAAAGAGGCTAAGAGATGTGTGTGTGGGGGGGGTGGGGGCTACATGGAGAAACAAGGCAAATTTGATTACAATGGCAACAATAATGACAGAATACAAGACAAATCCTCACTCGAAGGAAAGTATAAGGGTAAAAGAGACCATGGCTACAGCAGTCGTTTTGTTAGCACAGAAAAAAATGGCCCAAATCCAACAGAATTTTCAACAATTTACAAAGGAAAAATCACTTGGGTGGGCGGGGGGGTGGGGAGGAAGTGAAACAGAGAAAACATTTTAACGAAACGATTAAAATTGTGTGCGGAGGTAGAGTTCAGGGCACAAGGCTATGATACACACGCACTCCGTGCCCACAGGACCCGAGAGAGTCTCTGCTAGGTAACTCTTCGTCTTCAGTTTGCCGTGGCATTGTCCGTTTGTTTGAAACAAAGAGTTCACCATGGTTAATAACTTGGGACTCAAAGTTCTCCTCTGGGTGTACAAAATAACAAAAAGAACAGACAACAGACCGGACCTGTATGCACACAAACATACAATAAATAAGATATACAATCTGTCACCAGCCTTTAACACAATTTCAATCACAACTAGTCACAACTGTGACTGTGGCTTTTCATGACACATTCTTTTGCACTTTTGTTCCTTAATTTGCAGTCGATGCATCATGCAGGACATTAGCTTTCCTTTTCAAGTTGTTTACACCATTTATGTTTTTCAAATACTTTGTGTGCAAGAGGGCTGGATTAATCCCGCAGTCCTTCATTATGTGATACTTTGGTACAACTCTTCTTACATACCCATGTTCATTATAAACTAAGTGGGGAAGCATTGTATGTTTAAGCTGCTGAGGGTAGGATTTTATTTTTAATTTTTTTTTGAGTCATCAACTTCCATAAAACAGGTGAGCTGTCGTAAATGAATAAAAAAGCATCTCAGGCGTTACCTCTGCAAGAATCGCGTTGCTTTATTATTATACTTCTATTACTTGGCTGAATTTGGAACAGGAGTCCCCTGTGAGAAAACACATTCTTATCAGTGGCTGCTCAAGAGTTAGCATGAATACGAGATGCGTAAGTCACATCTCTTTTACCAGAATATGTCCCACTGAATAACAATTTGTTTGCGAAAATAAACAATGGACATTTTTTTAAGTATTATTTAGCATAAATTGACGGGAATGTGACCAACAATGAGACAACATGAACATCAAATGGCCCCTGGAATAACATTATAAAGAAAAAAGTATGGGATTGAAACATTTGGGTCACCTCAGGGAAGAACTGTAGTGAAGTGGCATTATTAACATTGAGATACTTTAAATGTTGTACTATTAAGAAGGAGATTCTATCAATTTTGTATTGCGATTATTCCAACTTATTGGTTGGCTTTGAAAACCTGTAATGCTATTACATCTTATGTGTCAAGGTATATATCGCTTTTTACCAGAAATTTGAAGACAAACTAATATATTTCACAAAACTAGCTTGTTAAGAAAAGATTTTTTCAAACAAATCACTTTAGCCTTCCAAGTACAAGTTTCAAACTGTTATTTTTCAAACACAAGTTTTCTTGAAACCTGTCTCACGCTCAGTTGGAAGAAAACATTTTGCTTAAAACAAGCTTGAAATGTCAACATACAATATATATTCATATATTACTAATAAAACCTATGTAAGTTTATATTTGCTTTCGTTTTTAAAACCTGATATTTTGCAGTGCAAAAGTTTGATGTAACAAGAGAAAAACATCAGGACAAAATAAACTCTTTTAGTGGCGTCTCCTATCTAGATCATATTTTCTTTTGAGCACTTTGCTTCTCTGGATTTGTCACATGAAGTCAAACATACCTTTCATTCACAATTACAGTACATGTTGGATCCATACAGGTTTTTTTCTTCTTTTTTTTTTTACAGTAAAACCATAGTCTGTAGATTGCACATTGGTATTGTAACTACACTACAGAGACAAATGGTAAATCTATACAATCAATGTTTTTTTTCTGTTGTAAGCAGTGCTTCAATCAAATTACAGTAATGCTGTCATTCATTCAGGTTTTATCCATAAGAAAAAAACATTGTAATAAAAGTTTAAATTATATTTAGTGGCTATGCGTTCTTAATTTCAGGATTTATTTGTGCTTAGTCTGTCAAATAAAAGAACATCCAATACTAAAGAATTGGGCTGAAATTACATTTTATATATAATGTTGGATGTTTCTAAATTGAATTGTAATAACAAAATAATAGACGTTAACAACGTGCTAAGCTAGCTAACTAATTACAGGCACCAAAGGTTGGACAATGGCAGTGGATGAAGAACAAGGCAATCTTAAACGCTAAGCCTCAAAGTGACAGACCACGGGTCTCAGAAGTTATTTCCATATCACAAACTGTGCCTCACACGCACGATTCTGTCCATGCACTGAGAAACAAACTCGCACAGCAAAACGGGGACACTGCTTTCTACCTGGCTCGGGCCTGACTCGGCCGTGTGCCCACAAACTGCTCCTGACCCCTCCCCATCAGGGGGTCAGGGGTCGCCGGCTGGACTCACTGGCTGAACTCCCCCAAGAACCTGCCTCTACTCACTACACTCATGTTGCAGAAGCGTCGCTGCGCTGTAGTGCTTCGGGTGGTCAATGACTGAATGAATGTGAATGTAACCGGGCTGAGCGCATGCGCCTTAATGGGATGAGGAGATTGGTCTGAGCGTACGGTATACATCGCGGGAGTGCTCTACTCTAGGACTTGGAAATGGCACTTCTGTTTGGCGTCCGCGTCGGCCGCGCGCCACCGCAGCTCCGACCCGGGAGGTCGCAGACGGGGAATGGACACTGCCAGTAACGACGAAGGAAATCAAAAAGGAAAAAAAATAAAGAAACTCATAATAGGAAACGCCCCATCCTTGAGAGAACCGTATTCTTCGGTCAAGATTTCGAAGGGAATGTACGAGACTCGGCAGACGGTCAAACTCTCGCAGATCGAGTTTCTGTAAGCCATCGCCGTTTTCACACCACACACAATCCCTGTTTTTTTTTTTGTTTTTTTTGTTACTTTTCCTGCTGTCTGGCCTGCCGACTCAGCGGCTCATGTCACCACTGTCCAGTTTAGTCCAGTTAAGTTGGTTGGTCCACTGCAGACAACCAGTGGGATCTCCTTGTATGTACAGCTACTGGTGGGACCACAGCAGCAGCAGCAGGAAAAGTGCCACGTGCGGGTCGTGTTTGAGCGTGTGCGCGCACGCGCGTGTGTGTGTGTGTGTGTGTGTGTGTGTGTGTGTGTGTGTGTGTGTGTGTGTGTGTGTGTGTGTGTGTGTGTGTGTGTGTGTGTGTGTGTGTGTGTGTGTGTGTGTGTGTGTGTGTCTCTTACTCGGGGAGACCGACTGCAAACCTCTCACCCACAAGCAGTCCGCGGCCCCTGTTGTTTCAGCCCCCCCCTCCCCCCCCCCCACCGTCTCTCCTCCTCCTCCGCCTCGTATTGCTACTTATGGGGGCACCGACTGGGCCGTCTGCTCCTTCCAGATCCCCTCCCCGGCCCGCCGATCTTCCCGCCGCCGCCGTCTCGGCGTTAGGAGAGGATGGCGGGGGCCCACCGCACCACCGTCAGGTTGTCGGCGCTCACCGAGCGCTTCTTGGCGTTCTTCCTGATGTCCTTGTACATGTCGTCGCAGAGCCGCGAGATGGCCTGGAGCGCCGGGGGGGGGGGGGGGGTGGAGAGGGAGACACAGCAATGGAATATCATCACAGTAGAGGAACACGTTTGTACTGACGCAGCGCAGTTCATAGATCAAATGTACATTAAACCAACCCAGATGAAAAAAGACATACACGTTTGCATTTATCCAAAGCGACTATGAACACATGAAGCTACGGTCACGCTACACGATGGTGAAAGACTAGAATATGGAGAATATGATGAAGAATATGGTGTCAATCTGCGTCTGGAAAGCCCACACTCACTCACTCGGATGTTGACTTATTGGCATCGTGCACGTTGGTAAAATGACCCAAAAGGTCCTCCTTGTATGCGTGTGCGTGTGGGCGCTCACCTCCAGCTTCAGGGCCTTGTCCCGGCTGAGCGGCTCCAGGGGGAAGCTGAGGTTGTTGGCCTCGGCCATGGAGCGCAGGTCAAAGTAGTACTTGGCGTAGACGCTGGACGGCACGTTGATGTTGAACTGCAGCAGCTCCAGGAACTGCCGCTCCAGCTCGTTCCTGTGTGGCGCCGCGGAGGGAGGGAGGGAGGGAGGTTATTGATAGAGGGGTGACGAGGCGTGAAGCCGGCCGCTCCGTCTTCACAACAAAAACATGGATTTGAGAAATAATTCAATAGATGTGAACCTTCTATGTTTGTATTCTATGACATGAATTGCTTTCGGGGGTTCTTTTTCTGTCTATTATTTTATTTTATTTATTATTTTACTTTGCAAGATTTTTTTTTACCAAAACCCCTTTATGTGTGCATCTCTCTATTTAATATCTCTCCATATATATATAATTATTGTATATTAATGTATTTATTTAATAAACAGCAATAAGTAATCATAATCATCATCCACTGAGTCAAATTACATTATTGTTATATTTGCAAATAAGAAATAATGGAATAAGAGTATTACGTTGGTTTATTTGAACCTAAATAAATACTGTCAATTCTGTCATCTTTTCAACTAACCGGGTGTCCAACCGTAATACATTTGTCTCATTTTAATCACCATCTGACTCCCCTCCAGATAAGAACACGTGAAGGAGGGAGGGGGGGGGGGGGGGGAGGCTGGGTCCCACGAGACCCAGACAGACCAGAACCAGAGCATATTTAGTCTAGCAGCTAGGTAGACTAACAGATAATAAGGTCAAGGAAGGACTCTGGGGAGTACCATGGGTCCAGAAGAAGAGGTCAGGACGTGGCTGAGGCCTAAAACGTGGGTGTTGGAACCTTGCTCTTTCACGGGCGAGTAAAAATAAACCAGGTAAGAGGGGACTGAGGGAGGGGCAGATTGAGATGGAGATAGAGATATACACACATACTTATAGGCACAATCCAGCGCCTCTTAAGTGATATTTAAAGACAGCTTTGAAACAATACTTGGTTACATAGGCGGTCAGCCTCAGGGTGGGGGGTGGGGGGGGCATTTGGACAGCTGGGATCCCTTAATTAAGTTGAGTCACCAAGTCCTTCAGGGGGTTAGTGAGGGTTCAGGTCAGGTCACAGGTGTGATAAGACAGATGTAAGAGGGGTACGACCCCTTGGACCATTGCAAGGGGACCCTCTGCACATTTTGGGTAAAATCTCCCTTTTACAAAAAAGGTTAAAACTGTATCTCTGCAGAAATGTCACCTGAAGTTACGCGTGGCTAAGGGGGAGGGAGGACCGGGCTGAGTGGCGGGAAAGGGGAGTGCCGCAAGGGTGACGGACTGCGAATGACGGGCGGGTTGGTTGTTCTCGGAGCCAGGGGTCAGAGGTGACGGGCGCGCGGCAGCACGCCCGCGGAGTCGCCTTCCACCTCAGAATACCGCCCCGCGGGATTCCAGTGGCGACATGCTCCGTGAGCTGCGTCTACGTGTGGTCAGCGAGTATAGCGGGAGACCCTTTCCCCCCCCGGACTGCTTGCGTCTAGGGCTGAACGATTTGGGGAAATAATCGAATTGCGATTATTTCGACCAATATTGTGATTGCGATTTAGAATGCGATTTTTCTTTGAAACGTTCAACTTTAAGTCTGCAACATATAAACTGCTCTTTCCTTTAGGCCAGGCCTACGTGTTGAGATGAATTGATGCATGAATTGTTATATAACATATTACAACATCTTTATTTAACTATTGAATTGTAAAAGAAAAATAAATATGAATCTTATTGATCTCAAGGTTTGAATTCTTTAATCGTTCAACCTTACTTGTGTCCAAGGATCAAACAAACCCTGTCGAGGAGGCTGAGCTTTAGCAGCTTTTTGATTCCCCTATTTTAGGAGTCAGCTCCTAACTAGGGCTCTTTGAAAACCCAAGACGAGGACGTGAAGAGAACACGCATAGATACGGAGGAGCAGGCAGGACTAAGTAATTCACTCAAACCAGCGAGGCTGAGCTTAACCCACTGCTCAGCTAGGGGATCATTCAGCTTTAAGTTATTTATCGCATATTAACATGCTTCACAGGGAAGATGTGATGATGAGGAGGTTGGCCACCATGTCTTCTGTGAGATATTGCCCTCCACCTAGCTACGTGTGCACGTGTGTTTGACGTGCGTGGTGCGAGCATGCATGTGTAGCATCTGTACAGCATGAGGGAGTGTGTGTGTCTGTTTAAAAGTGTGTGTGTGTTTGACGTGCCTGCAAGCCTTCCTGTCTGCACAAGCGACGTGTGTGCGAGTATGTCGATGTGTGTGTGTTCACGTGCGTGCGCACGGCCCATGCGTTTGTGAGTGGTGGGGTGTGTGGGCGTGCACGGGCGTCTGTCCTCACATGTCCTCCACGGTGATGTCCTTGAGGATCTGGCAGTAGTCCACGTTCCAGACCGCCTGGTCGTCCCAGACCTTGGACGCCAGCAGGATGGCTCCCAGGACGATGCGCTTCCAGTTGGCGGGGCAGATGTCGATCTCCGCGTACGTCAGCAGCCTCTCCAGATATACCTGAGGGGGGGGGGGGGGGAATCCAAACTGTCAGTTCCTCATCCGTCTCAATTTGAACCATTTCACTATGGAGGACATTTGACATTACAAATTTAAAATTCATTTTTTAAAGTTTTCGTTTCAGTTTTCAAATGACTGCCTTTTCATCTCACATTGAATTGCAATTTCCTCTTTTCAATTTTAGTTCAGTCCTTCTCGTTTTAATTTTCCACTTTCCACATGTAATGGTATCGATGGTTCCTAGTAATACAGTAAAAGCAAGCCATTATCCTTAAGGGACACCTATTTAATTCAGAATTAAAATGTCAGCCATGTGTCCACAACAATCGTTTGCATACATGCAAATGCATTCCCTTAAGTATGTCCGGGTTGACCCCTGATTGGAGTAAAATTGGGTAGGTGGGATTAAAGGACACACATTCTAAACCTGCTTTGGGATAGATATTCACACAACTTTTAACCAATTGCTACCCCACAACCCCTTTTGTCTTCTCCATTCTCCATCTACCAAACTAACACAATACAGACACTGTTTAATGGAATACTGCATAAATGAATGAAGCTGGCGAACAACAAAGACTCAAAATGATGTGCAGCAGTGTCAAAAGACATTGCACATTCGCTGTGTGAAATGGTGTTGTTCAACGTGAGGTGGCGTCTCCCATCTCTCTGCCTTGGGTAATTAGGGTTCGGGGCTCTCTGGCTGTCTGGCTGTTGGGCAGAGTGCCGTCCCCCAACCACTCGCTGGATGAAAAATACAGCATAAAACCAAGCCTCCACCCCCTCATCACCAATTGCAGATGCTGATGAAACACAGCTACCCGCTACGAGCTCCCTCATACTAAAAACCAAGACTGAAATAAATGAAAGTCAAAGAATTTTTCATTTCTTGGGTTTTTAACCAGTCTCCCGCTCCTGATGTCTGTCCCCGCCTCCACGCTCCGATCGCAGAATGAGGCCCCCTGGAGGTCCCAGCCGCGCAGGCCAGCCTTGTGTTGGGCTCCAAATCATTTTGGATTATTACCATTACTGTTATCATATTTGGGCAACCGTTTGGTTGTCGTTGCTGGAGAACAATTCCTTTTTCTACTTTTTTTCCGATCAACCGCCTGACACAATTTCCACAGTGATTCGTAGAGCTGCCAAGTCCGCAAATGTGTGGCTACAAAACTAACTTCACAACTTTCGTAGGGAAAGGGAACAAATAAATAAATAAATACCAACGTGTCTCGACAGCACGTCTTGGCTCCGGCAGCACAATTTTGAAACTGTACCGAGATTCTCAGTTCAGTCGGCTAAATATTCTGCCATTGTATGTGAATTACAAACTGGTGTTTACGGTCAATAAAACAAGCCAGAACAATCAAGGTGGGCACTCATAGGGAACAATATCTCTCGCACACATACGAAAAATGGTACGAGAAAGGTACGAGAAATGTGTATCAAGGAAGTTCCACGGAGGGCAAAAGGTGCATGTGGTTCAAGCAGACACAAACAAACATGTTGTAAAAAGCTGTTTAATAAAAAAAGCCCAGAAAAAGCAGGGCATAGAGAGCAGAAAAGGCTGCGTTCCTCGGTTCCTTGTGTGAAGGCAGAGCTGCAGGAGCACACAGCAGCAGCAGGGTTCACTTGGCTAACGGGCTTCAGTGTTGCTGGGCTGGGCCGTGTTCCAAACGGCACACACTGCCAACCGGCCACCGTTTGGGCCCATGGTTTGGCAACGCACCACACACACATACATGGGACCGGGCAGAAGACTAGGGTTTCAAAATAGCCTTTGGCAAGCGGGCCACAGAGCATGCTTGGTAATATGAATGCAATAGCAGTTGTGTCAGTTGGGGGGAGAAGGGGGGGGTCACAATGACACAAACTGGCACAGTCAGGGGTGGCGGCGGTGAATGGGTACCGTGACGTCATGCTCAAGACGGATCAGAAATGCTTTGCAGTGGTTGCCAGTATCACGGCCGGGGGGGGGGGGGGGGGCTTAAGACAAACAACGTGCTTCCCGTGAACCTCGACATGCTGCATGTGCCATTTAGTCAAACCTTTCGGGCTTGACTAATTGGCACCCATGTTTGCTTTGAATTGATCAAAGCCAATATGTAACATGTAAATATGTGAATGCAATGCATCTTGGCCCCTATTAGGCACACAGCCGGGTAGCATTCTGAAGGGAGACCGCCTCGGTACATTCACAATGTACGAACGTGGGAGACCAATACGGTCCCTTGTTATTCCCAGACGACGGCCGAGATTGGTGGACTACACAACGTCTTGCTCTGGCAGCCGGTGTGCGTAAGATTACACAGCGAGCACTATGGGAAAATACACAGCTAATGACCACTCGGAAAAAGAGAATTAGCAGCCAGTAAAGGAGGAATAACAAAACCAAAAAGAGGAACCAGATACGCCCTCAGCAGTGTGGCAATGAGAAAGAAGAAGAAGAAGAAGAAGAAGAAGGGGAATAAACCTTAAAATAAAAAATAAACTGTTGTCCTTACAGTCTTCTTGTCTAGAGTTAGCGTTGGAAGCTAAGCTAAGCCTTGAAGCAGCCGCCCATAGCACTATTCAATTACCAAGAGCACGCCAGTGCTTTACTGGAGGGGCCCGGGAAGCAATGCATGCCCCCTGGTATGTGTGTCTGTGTATGCACGTGTGTAAAAAAGTCATATTAACACACACACACACACACACACACACACACACACACACACACACACACACACACACACACACACACACACACACACACACACACACACACACACACACACACACACACACACACACAGGGTGACCTCTTCGGCCAGGTGTTTGCGTCAAAGACAAGCACAGGGTCATGAAGAAATGTTCCTAGGCAGATAAATGAAGGGTGGAGACAGGCTGGACAAATAGTGACGGGTGGGGTTATGTAAAGAAGTGTGGGGTTGGGGTGTGGTCAAGAGGATAAACATATCAGTGACATGAGCTGTGTGTATGTGAGCGAGGAGAGGAGGAGGAGCGACGGGGGTGATGTGGGGGTACGGGGCTTAGGACGGCCTGTCATGGCAAGGAGAGGGCCCTCTGTAGACCTTGTTGTGGAATGTAAACATGAGAGACGGATTTGATTCTACGTGATGGACGTCAAGGTGGGCTGCAAGTCACTCCGTAGCGGAAGGAGGGACGCGGCCCTGGTGCATGGTTCCCACGGCGACGGCCCTTGTGCCGCACACCTCTGAAATGTCGAAGCTCCGCACGGACAGACCACAGCGACGGTAAAAGCTGTGCCCCTCATGAACGGCCACTATAACTGCCACTTAAGTGTTGTATCAACTCATCTTTTAGTTGTTGTCTCTGATCTTAATTTATGGATTCTGACACCAGAGAACAGGAATTACACACACACACACACACACACACACACACACACACACTCACCAGTGTAACGATGGCGCACTCTGCGGTGAGCTGAGCGGCGCTGAACAGCGTCCTGACGAAGCGGTAGATCTGCTTCTGCTCGGGGTTGTGCTTCTCATAGTCCTGCGGCACCTCAGACTTCTGGAACAGTCCGAGCGTGGGCAGAAGGAGAGCGCTGTTAACCAGGTCGGCAAACTTCCTTCTATTCAATGTGGCCCTTTTTTTTTTTTTTTTACACATCAATCAATTGTTGGTTACGGTAACTTCCTGTTCCTGTCGCTTTGACATCAGGTCAGTGTTAATCATGTCCGCACCAGCGTGGTCAGTGTGTGTTTGCTTGACGTCTCTATACTGGGGCACTACCATTCCTACATCAAACCCATCATTAATGTTATGAGCGACGCCTTTGTTTTTCCACGGGTCTAATAAACTGCTTGACGCCTGGTTTTACCTTGCTAGCAAATCAGGAATAGACCCTTTTTGGCAGAGGTGTCATCGTACAATCACAGCTGTCTTTCATAACAAAAATGATGGCCCTGCTACGTCTATGTCCCAGGGTAGCTGGCCCATGGTCAATGGGAGTTATCTTCACTAGTTCAGTCGGTAGCCCGTGCCCTGGTACGTGCAAAGAGCGAGTGATCCCTGTGTTTATACTACGATGATGCCGCTGTAAATAGGGCCAGCTGAGGATAAACACAGGTGTTGCTTATAAAACTAATCGTGAGCGGGCTTGATTGTTAGTTAGGCCTGGCAACAGTTTAGACAACTGGACAGTATCCATGCTGGGGCTCTGGCAACTAATGAGATGCAGCCGTTATGAATTACTTGGGTGCTATATTACATAAAAATGACAACTATGCTCATTGTCACTCCTGCTATGGAGCAATAATGCGTACAAATGTAAAATGGGTAAATTCCATTACACATACATTATTATATTCAGCGTTGGTGGCATACAGTCAAATTTAACCCCATAAATGATCGTCGTTACATGAGTGAGAATTCAAACTGGAGAGGACCTTTCCCGGGGTGAAGACATTAAACACTGGCAGCCATACACAAGGGTTTACTGTGGCCCCAGGTCCACACCCTGTGTGGGTTAGTCTTGACCCTTGACCTTGAGGTTCTACAAGCCCTCTCAGGCTTCATCTTCAAGGGGTGAAAACAACAACAGATCTTACCGACAGAGGATGGAGCTTCTCGTCGAAGATATCCTGCACCATTCTGGATTCCAGTTCCCTGGACACGACCGAAGCAAAAGGGAGAGAGAACGGAGGGAGGGAGGGTTAAAATCAAGAGGGGATCAGCATGATGCGTGACCGCCTCTCCTCCCGGCGGAGAGGACAACCAGTGGGCCGGGAGATTGAGCCGTTTAAAATGCCATTTACCCATGTCTCGAACGCCCGTGTCCCTTGAGAGAGGGCCAATGAGACGGAGACAGAGAGACAGAGACCGAGAGAGAGAGAGAGACAGAGTCCGCAAGAGAGAGACAGAGAGTCCGCGAGAGAGAAAGACAGAGATGGAGAGAGAGATGGAGAGACAGAGAGACAGAAACAAACACAGAGACAGAGAGAGCAAGAGAGACAGCGAAAAACTCGACACACAGACGTGACACAGACAAAGAAAGACATACACAGAGACAAAAAGACATACACAGACCGACACCGACAGCCTACAGATTAGGGATCTGAAGAGAAGGTGAAGGCCTGATCCAGAGTTCAGGCCTCCCGCTTTCCATCTCTGTGTTTCTGCTCTAGAATGTCACCGCGTTTCAAGGGCTTGACATTTAAGCCCGTCGCTCGGACACAAGTCGTGAGATTATTCTGGTCCACCAAAGGTCTGTTACCATGGGTGGTTGTAAGCGGTGTCCACCACTGACAATAGCGTCTGTGATGTTTGATTCAGGACTGTCGGGTCGCTATAACCTTAAACCTTTCAACTTGTACTTTCTGCTTGCAATTCAAAAGCAAGCTTTCTGTTGTGTTTGCCAATAGAAAGGGAAGACAAGAACAGTCATTGCAGTCGATTTTGCTTACCTGTTTTTTATGTGGTAGAATATTGCGAGGGATACACTGTGAAAGGAAAAATACAAAACTTTAAGACACTTTACTTTTCGCCACCGGGAAAATGACACAGCGAAACTCAACCTGGATCCATAGTCTGTGTGGAGCAGTGTGTGTGTGCACAAGGCGAGGGGGCTGGGGACAGCACCGGGCTGTTGTACCATTTGATGGTGTACTTGAGGTTGGGCTGGCTGACGGTGCTGTCATCGAGGAATATGGTGGAACAGGAGCTGTACTTCCGTCTCACTGGGCCCGGATGTTGCTGCAAACACACACACAAATGTCAAGTGGGAAAAACACCCACATGCGGAAAAAAACAAAATGCCAAAAGTAAGAGGATAAAGATAATGGCATGCGCATGCGCAGACAGACACAAAGCCGCACATATAGACACATACACACATACAGACACCTCAACATATGGAGGATTCTTTGTTTGTTTTTAGTTTGGACTTAATGCAGATTAACACATAAATAGAGAGAGACAGATGGTTTCCACCATAAAATACATATAAAAAAATATAGACAGACAGACAGACACACATTCAAAACAATCCTCTTCATTAAATTGTGAAGGTGAAGGGAGTTTGACACTGGGGAGACGGTGGTGACATCATGCATGTGTTGCCAGGGACACAGTCAGGAGAGATTTAAGAGGTGTGGACGTTAGGAGCTTAATCCTATAGGACAGGAGGAGCACATGTGAGGGCCGGGGACACCGGGGGCTTTGAGAGTAACTCCGGTCATACTTTACCTTATTTTCCGAAATGTGCGTAAACTTGAAAAATGTAAAACAAGAAAAGTACAATTAATACCTATACCCCCGACAAAAGTATCTGAATAATTACATTTATTTAGGTAAAAAATGTTATCTGTGGCATTTAAAAAAGATACACACATAACGACCAACTATATTGTGATTCTGTCTTCCAAAAGTGTGCCATCTTTACGAAATCTTTGGTGAAAAGTTGACACAAGGCTTGGGAGGCCCTCTTGTATTAAGATTATACTCACATGATTGATGTAAAGGCTCTTCCGTTTTTCTCGTACTGGAAAAAGGGAGAATGGAAAAAGTCAACAGTGCCACTTGGTGTAGACACGACACGCCATGCAAGCACATCACCGATGCAGTACCACACCCTCGCAAACAGGGGGCAGCAGAGGGCCAGGGCTTCCTCACACAAAGACAAGAAGCCTTGGCTGATCTCTGGGTGAAGAGATGCTGACCGTTTTAAGGCAGACACTAGATTTCGTCAACCTTATGCAACAGATGTGATATGAATTAAAAAAAATTTAAAAAAGAGTCCTCTAATTCCACAAGCGTAATATAATGGTCAGAGCGTTGGGAGTAAAGCAACAATTTAAATGATTCATTGTTATGGTTTTCACGATTCTGCGCCAACTCTGTTGCACCGACAGTTTCCATATTAAACGGGCCGATGGAGCTTACTGTATTCTTAAGAGGGAGATTCATGCTCCAAGAAAATGGTTTGCCTCACTGGGAAAGATGTCATTTGTGAGGTTAATTGTGCTGCTCAGTGGACCTGATGATTTGTGTGTCTTGGAGAAAGACTGAGCTCATTTTTACCGTGTGCCATGTTGTTTCGCATGAAATGTGGCAACAGCCATTGGCTGACACAAAGGTTGTGAAGGTGTGTGTGTGTGTGTATGTGTGTGTTTAACATGTGTCTATCCGTCCGTGTTTTGCTGTGATGTAAAATAACACACAAGGGCATGACTAAGATTGCTGGAAAAGCACAACAACACACACACACACCCACCCTTTCGTCTCTCACCTTTTCCCTCACACTCAAGCATTTTGAAAAGTGCTTCACAACGTTCTAGAGCCATCTCACTAACCCCAGTGTGAAGGTGCCCTTACACAAGCAATTTGCTTCCTTTCTGTTATCTTCCTAATAATAAAGTGTGCATTCTAAATTATCGTGTGATGGAATATTATGCAACCCAGATCATAATGCGCGCACACGCACACACACACATTATAAAAAGCAGCGAGACCGTTTTGGTTATGGCTTCAAAATAGAACAACACATAATAATGTGTTGTTATGCCTATCACTGTGACACAGGCAGAGGGCGTGTTTCCGTATTCGTGTCTTTAAAAGTCAAACAATGAGGTGACACTGTTTATGATATCCCCACCACGCAAAGCACACACTCACACTTTCACTGTCACACGCACACCACGACAGTGCTTGGCCACTGGAGCGGGCGAATGCACACAGGCTGCTGACAGGAGACGGGCGGTGCGTAGCGCACAGGCTGACATAGCCTGGCTCAACCGAGGAGGGGTTGGGAGGGGGGGGCAGGGTTCAAGCTGAAACAGCCAAGCACAGAGTGGGCCCACCGAGAACCTGCCCCAACGGCCGGCCGCACACGTACTCACCTCTCTTGCTGGGAACGGCCACTGAAAAAACACAACAGTCTCAAATTGTTGTCTCAAAAGTGTGGAAGGATGTGTGTGAGGCCTATCAAGCTCTCTCTCCCCCTGCTCGTCAACGCCAGTACTCAAATCTATAGGACAAGCTTTGGATAGGCGGTTGTTTGTTGCCACACACGCAATTATTGAGTTGGTGCCGTTTCGTTAATAAACCGAAGCAGCATTTTTTTTTTGCCCCTTTTGGGTTTTTAAATCCGCCAGGGCTAGGGGGGATGTTTGAGAGACCTGTTGGGGATTTCAGTATCGGTAAACAAACAAGGTATCGAAAACGACCCACAGAGTGGATTACCTCCCTCGCCTGGTTGCATAATGTGACTGCCTTACACCTATCTGGGGAGCTGTGCAGCATGCATTATTCCTGCACATTCAAAGTACAAAGACTGCAGCTTCAAAGAACACACACACACACACACACACACACACACACACACACACACACACACACACACACACACACACACACACACACACACACACACACACACACACACACACACACACACACACACACACACACACTTTTCTGCCCCAGAGCAAATTGGCATGCAGTTTTATGACGGTCGTAATTTGCACGCCATTAGTTTTTTTTTTTTCTTTCATCCTTATTATAATTTGATAAGGTAAGGATACACAATATAGAATTTTCTTTTTTGCCTTTAAGATAACCGATAACCACCTGCTTCTTAATGCACATAACCGATTGATTGATGATAACCTGTTGTTTGTTACCAACAAACTGACATCTAATAATTAATTATGGTTAACCAAGCGCCATAAATTCCCATAAATTAATTGCTTTTGCCTTTGTGCTGTCTCTAGGAAACCACCGGCAGGATCTAAACATCTGTTGAATAGATACCAACCCCCCTAGGAGCTTTGTATTGTTTCAACACATCTTTAACGTTTTTGATATTTGTTGTGATTTCTCGTGTTAAAACCAGGTCGATATTTGCCTGGAACCCTAGCTGAACATGGATTTCAAATTACCATCGTGCTGTGTCCCCCCCCCCCCCCCCCCGCCCCCAAAAATTGTCCAAACCGTCAACGACATGTTCACGGTTTGGCTCACTAATCTACTAGGCCCCGAACCCCTTGGTTGTACTCAGGGGCCCAAGTTCTGTATACATTGTGACAACGTCGGCAGCGCTTGTTAGGCCCTATGGTTCAGCCAACGGAAGCATGGTTGGCTTCCAATTATCGGCTCTATTTATGTCCCTTCAGAATCAAAATGGATCTCGCGTCCCTATTTAAATAGATTATTTTTATTATCATGGCATTAAACATGTGAAAATATGTGTACAATTTGAAAATCTGCATGAACTTTATGCGTGAAAAAAAATGCTATGTTTTGTTTTGAATCCTCTAGAGTATTATGAAAAGGGCCAACTGTGTTATGAAAGTCTACATACAGTGATAGGTGTGGATCAGTGCCGGCCAGTGTATCATTTCAACAAGGACATCCATTAAACGAATCAGACTCATCTCCAACTCTGTGAATCTGCGGACACCAGGTCTGTGATGGAGAGAGAGGGCTGGGCGGGGGATGGGGACGAGAAGAGACGTCTGCAGACGGAAGGCCAACGTGAAGGTTCTGCAGAACGGTACCAAGGTTACTTACCGTCCGTCTGCGACTTGCTCAGGAAGATGGTGCTGGCACGCGGGTGGTCCGAGGGGTTGTACTCCATGGGAAGGTCTGGAGGGGGGAGAGGGAAAAGAGACAAGACGTTTTAGACGCAGGAAGACAAAGACAATCGAAAAAAGGTGATTTACTGTGGGATTTAAAGTGACAATTCAGAGTTGACACACAAACAGCCCGCGGCTCTGCCATTGTTGTTCTTGTTTGTCCTGCACTCAAACGCAGGCTTAGCTACAGCGGTCATCGCCATTTATAGCTGCTGCTACAGCTATTCTAGTGTTGTTTAAAAGCTGTGTTTTTTTGGTCAATTAAACATCAAAGTTTTCCCTTGTTTAAATTTGGCATATGTTGAATGTGAGCGTTCTAGTTGGATAACACAACACATATTTGAGGACAATATTTGAGGACAATACCAGGACTACCAGGAGTGCATGGCCTCATGTTCATTCAGTCCCCAGCATGTGTGGTCAAACCAGACTCCCAGCCTGGTGTGAAAATTATAGTTTCCGTGTCTTGTGTGGCACTGGCAGTCAGGGTAGTGTAGGGCAGAGCGACTGGGGAGGAAGTCGTTTTCCACTGAACTTGAACCAGTTTCCACTGAACTTAAACCAAACAAAAACGGTAGTAACTTCTACAATGGTATCAGTGTGCCATTGAATTCAGCATTCATATTGTGTCACAATTTGTTTGATTTAACTTAACAAACAAAGGGAACGGCATACTCTTCATGAGTAGGCAGGCGATGAACAAAACATGATCATGGGTTGGAAAATGAGCCAATGGATTCAGCACCCTGTGTTTAAACAGCCACGATTAAAAAGTGGAGAGCCGTTTACTCGCCAGCGATGTGTCACTAAAGAGTGCTCTACAAACAGCCGTTTGTGCAATTGATGCTCTGAGCAAACACGGGTTTCGTTTTAAATCACCGTCCTTGCACACGGCACCCAGGGAGCACCCAGGGAACGCCAAGGGCACCCGGTCGGAGCTCCACACCTCAACACATGACCGGTCAGCGGGGAGGAGACCTGTGGTCTTGAGTCAAAGACACCACAGACATATTGTCTAAACTCAATGGTCTTTGACTTGCATATGCCCATAAAATGTGCAGTGTCCGATATCCACCAGCAGGGGTCTGTCTTAAGAAGCCGGCGTAGAATTCCATAATTTATTCATCATAATAATAAATCAGGATGTTACCAAAATTGATTTTGCCTAATGGCAATAATTGTGTCAAAAGGTTATTAACACATTGTTCCCAATGCCATCAGTAAATCTAAAAATGGAAAGTGATATATATATATATATATCATCGAGTGCCATCGGGTGGTAGCATGGAAATCCAGACCCACATCTAGAAAGTTGTAATGAAAATGGCCCGCCTGTATCAGATACACCGATGTGATTGGTTAATGTCCGGATCCAGGGGAATCGGGGAGTGAGTATATTGCTCGTTCCCAGAGTGACTTGCTGAGCAAATTCAAATTGTAAATCCTAAATCTAAATCGTAGCAGGGCAGTCTAGGAGCTGATGCTTATGAGGTAGGATGATAGAAGCAGCACTTGACGCGAACGTGTGTGTGCGCACATCCCCCCCTCCCCGCACCCCCTTGGTGGTTCCACGAATGACATCAGTGAAACAGGAAGAGGTGAACAAGACCAACGCCCACAGTGGGAAGAGGAGAATTGGAGAAACTGCATGGACAGGAAAGATAGAGAGAGAAAGAGGAAGGAGTAGAGTGTGAGAAAGAAAGAGGCAGTGTCGGAGGAAAAGAGCATGGGCGACGCCGACTAAATAAATGAACATAAATCTCAAAATGACAAGTTTGTGTTGTCCATCTTTAATGGCCTTGCGCGCACCTCACATTCTATTACAATCCTCCATCTCCTGAAATTGTATCTTGGACAAAATGGGCCGCTCATGCCCTTAAAAGGTAAGGGATAGCAGAAAAGGAGAGACTATGTGTCCGGGCTCCTTTGGAAACGGGACATATTGTCTTCAGAGTCTTTTGAACTGCCCGTCCTATTGTGCATGAGCGGTACTTCAAGAACCACAGAGGACAGACATGCACGCACACGCACACACACACACACACACACACACACACACACACACACACACACACACACACACAATGTGGTGTGGGCGGAGAAGATGTCTGTGAGTGTGTGTGGGAAGAAATGTGACCCTTTTTGAAGGATGCATGTGCACTTCTGTGTGCAATTAGAGGTGTATCTATGCGTTTTCAGAGCACATTTGTCACTAGCATCACACATGCAGCAGCCGTCACTCATGGAATTGGAGCACTTTATTATGAATAGAAGTGTAAAGATGAACGATTAATTATTCAATATGCAGGGAAAGTGGGAACCTTTATCCCCATTCTCGGGGAGTGGCACTCCTTGTGTCAAGATGACCTTTGTTATCACAGAGCGAGGTCCCCCTCTCTTCCCACACACACACACACACACACACACACACACACACACACACACACACACACACACCCCCCTACCTTCCTCACCCACTTTGTCCCCTGGGGAGAACACACATTTCCTGCATTTCAGGAAGTGCCAAGGAAATGAGGCAGAGCAGGGACAAGGAACACACCATTGTTCGATGGATGCGGGGTGGGAGTGAGTCTAAGGTGTGTGTGTGCGCGTGTGCGTGTCGTAATGACATGCAACACTCAGGCACGGGCCAAGTCTATGGACCACTTTGGCCCCAACCCATTTCTGCCGGTCTCCATGACAGCAAACAAAGATACCATGGAAACGCAGACAGCATCCTTAATTTGGTCCCCTCACCTGTAACCTGAGCCATAAAATAGGAACCAATGTGTAAAGGGAATTGTATCGTCGCTTAGAATAAGAAGCCCACACTCACTGAAATATTGTCTATAGCAATACCCGATTTTATACTTGACACAGAAGCACAAAGCACATGAGCAGAAGCCAAGCCCTGAACGCTCACTGCAACCGGAGTGGTCGCTTCAGTTTATTCTGAGCCCGGTCAGATGTTGGTGATTTGTGGAGGACAGCTTGGAAATAGAAAGGATGAACGATAACAAAGACCATATTGACAATGAAGGCCAGGGTGAGAGTGAAATAGTAAAGCTGATGAGGCTGTGACTCAAAGTTAAGTTACTTGGAATTCAGTGTGATTGACCAAGGCCATCACACTAGTTTCTGTGTACATTGAAGAATGTAAAATAACACATTTAGTGTTGAAGTGTTCAACCTCAATGAGATATGAAGGGGCCATGCTTTTCAACGTGAGCCAGTCCTTCAAAACGCATAGCGAGTTCATGCAGGTTTTTGGGTGGCATGTTCTCATTGATTGGAAATCGTGATAGCTTACATGGTGCTTTTAACTTAAAAAAAAAAAAGAAAAGAAAAGTGATCCAATCACAAGATCCAACAGGCCTCCAGGGAAGCCCTCACAGCACACGCTGACTTTACACTGACAACAGGAATAAACCTCTGTAAATGCTGGGGGACTGGCAAGTAGTTGTTCTCCCATCACCTGAAGCTGTTCTTGGCCGCCTGGCACACGGTCTGGCACTGGGTCAGAACTCAGAACATCAGTCCGAGTTAGAGGACCAGGAGAATGTCCAGCACCCTCTGGCTGATGGGCATCATCATCATCCTCACCCTAACCATTTTTAAACATAAACATTTTGAACGCGTGTCCCTGCCCTCTTACCACAATGTGGTCACATGCCAACCCCCCAGTGCTCAGGAGACAGATTTAGCCTTTTTTTCTGCTGTTGGTAGGATCATCACAAGATTTGTGCTTGATGGGAGATTTGAGTGGAAGACAGTGAAGCGGTAAGCAGACGCTGAGCCATCTGGTGGAGCGCTCCACTCCCTAGTTTACGAGGAGGGTTTATCAGAGCTATTTCTGTGCTGTACGGCGACCGAAACTCCCAGAGGAACGGAGCGGCAACAGGGGGTTTTCTTTTATAATCTCAAGATGTATCAGTCGGTTACCATGATTACTAGTAAACGTAAGCGTTCTCTCTCTCTCCGTCATTCATGAAGCCCGGTTCTCGTGCACATCTTGGGAGATATTAAAGTGCTTTGCGATATGGTCAATGGGATGTAGTGGCGTCAGCCTCAGCGGTGGGAAGGAACATCGATGAAAGACACTTGTTTACACACGCGCACGCGGTCAACGCCACCCTGCCAGTCCGAAACACTTCTTGGGTTCTGTCAGTTATTGCAGTGAAACGCAACATCAAGCCAGAATAATGAAAAACATCACTCAACTGTCAGCCATTCACACAGAAAATCACAACAAATACACACACAAGAACAATCCAGAACTAGCCATTACCTTTAACCCATAAGAGGTTAAAGCTTTAATATCTCCCTTCAGTATTGCGTGTCTCTAATTTACTTTGTGACTTCCGACAGACAGATGGAGATTCAAAAAAAAGACAAAGAAAAAAAGATGAAATCACATGGTGTGCGAAAGCTGGTACCTGAATAACAAGTACTCTTTGTTTCTCAAGCACATCCCATCCTAAAATGATCACACGGAGCGTTTGGTTTAAAAATAGAAACATTAAAAGAACAGAACAATCAGCAAAGGGGAAAAAAATATATACAAAAAAGGTTCAATATGGTTTGTGCTACATTGTCCAAATGGTTCACTGCACACACAGCATCCACTGCATTCTCCATCCAGTGATGATCAGTCATCTTTACTTTTGCTATTTGCTAAGGGGGCGTAGCGGCTTCAAGCAAGGAGGGTATGCAGTGCTCTAAACTTGACGGATGCAAAGACTGCATTTTGTGACCGTGGCTCCAGATGTGGCTGGAGGCCTCATATCAGACACCTGAACTCGAGACATTACAATCATGATACCTTTGCCCTTTTATCACATACTTAATAGCATTTTTTCTGCAATCAATTTTTTCTGTGTATTTTTTAAATGGGCAGACATTTGATGCATCCTATCAAAAATGTTCAAATGCAATGAAGACAAACTCCCCTCCACGATAATCAATCACTCCCAGGGTCCGGGAGGTCTGTCCTCCCTGAGCAGCCCTTCCTGTCCGCCTGAAGGGGAAAATAGGGGGGCATCCTCATCTGTCATCAGAGCCCAGACCCTCAGCGCAAGGCAGTGATGAGAGAACCAATCTAACCTCTACCGTGACAAGATTCTTAACTCCCACCCCATTTGGTGGAATGGACAAAAAAAAAAGGGTTAGGGCTGGCAGAAGTGACATCTGTGTGGACAGCAGTAATAAAACTAGATTACATTTGGGCTCGCTCTTAACTCGGTGGGGTGTGGGTGCGCGTGCGTGTTCAGGTTTAATTCTAATTTTCAGATGTCTCTTATTAAACCTCACTGGCCCTGGAGAGAGAGAGTGTGTGAGTGAATGAGAGAGAGTGAGAGTGAGAGAGAGTGTGAGTGGGTGAGTGAGTGAGTATGAGAGAGTATGAGTGAGTGAGTGAGTATGTGTGAACGAGTAAACAAGTGAGTGAGTGCGTGAGTGTGCGCGTGTGATTGGGCTGCACAATATATCAAATTTTTATCACGATGACGATATTGGCTTCCCACGATGACACGTAGTGTTCTCGTGATATTTCAAATGCGTGCTCCCCACCCACATTTTTTTTTTTTTAATAATATCTGCAAAAAAAATAAAACCAAAAAAGAAACGAGCTCCGCCCACGCCCCAGAATGAGGAGTTGTCGTCACGGCACAGAGCCCCCCCACCCCTTTCCCGCCGTGTTGGAAGGTACACTGACAGCAGTGGTTTCCGCGGTGCTTATGTTAACATAATAACAGAGAATATCCGCGTCATTTCGGCCGCAGCGCAATTAATGAATAAAGATCATAAACTGAATGGCTGTACAAGTGTTCTGAGACACGGCTGCGAACCGGCAACTTTCAAAAAAAGTAGTGCCGGTTTGGTTCCGTGCCGCTGCCGTATCCAGTGGAATAGCCTACATTGACTATAATGGTTTCTAATGTCTTCGGCGAACGTTTTTATTGCCGTGCCGCTTCCGTGACGGTTCTGGTGGAAATTGCCCTTCACTCTTTATTTCTATCTCGTAATGTCTCCTGCGTCTATGTTGCGTATTTCCTCATCGGTCTCTATGCCGCTCTGACAACGTTGCACCTGGCAACCGATAGCCGTGGATGCCATCATGGCGGACGGGCTGAAACCCCCCCTCCCCTCCCCAAAAATCACGTGACTCCTCATTCTCAATAAAAGCGAGCATGTACTGCGCTGTACATACTCAACAACTCCACGAGCCCATAATCGCTCCCGCCCCCCCCCCCCCCCCCCCCTCTCAACAACTCCGCCAGGCCGTAATCGCGCCCCACCCCCCCTCCCCCATGAATAATCGTCGTAAATAATCGTGATATCAATATTGATCAAAATAATCGTGATAATCATTTTGGCAATAATCGTGCAGCCCTAGCGTGTGATTGATGAACTCGACAGTAAGGGGTTGAGGACCACACAACCTTCAGAAAGGGGTTCTGCTCTCGGTAACAAACCCAAAAGGAGTGAAGGGGTTGGGGAGGGTGGCTGGTGTCAGGCTGGGGGTGAACACAAACCAACCACATCCCCCTCCTCTTTGGATCACGGTAACCAGGCAACGCATGCTTGAAAAGGAATCAGCTGGCAACGGCAGACCCATCAAAGGAGTAAAAGACGAGGCTCAGTAGCTTATTCCTGTACAATCTCTTTCCTCCCCTTCTCTCCCCTACTCCCTCTTTCTCTCGTGCACCGATCCCTTTACCCTCTGATCCTCTTTCACGTAACACAAACTGCACCCAAATCCCACCTTGAGCATTAAGGACGTTGGTGTAGCCAAAAGCATAACACTGCTAAAGAATGAGGCAGGCTCAGGATTCAAACTGCCAGCCGGTCAGAGGGCAAAGTGTCAAATGGAGACAAAGTGTCAGATGAGTGTCATCAGGAGAGAGAGAGCGAGATCAAAAGCAATAGAAAACTGATGTACACAGAAAGATATATAACTTGCGTATACATCATGCGTGTCAAAAATACAGGCCCTTGGGCTTTAGTCCAAATCACCTTTTTTTGTTCAAATCAACCTAATTGATAATAATCCAATAACCCTTTCAACGAGATCCAACATGCCAAACATCACAGATTAAACCTGTCACAGCTAATGCATTACTGTCTAATACAGAGACAGATGGGAATTTCTAAAACCTAGCATTCCCATGGACATTTTGGTTGAAACAAACATGATTCATCGGGCTGATTAAAGGGCATTGTCTGTGCCAGTGTTTGTCTGTTTGACAGTATGTTTACGTGTGTTTGCATGCCAAATGTCGCTACGAGGCTGACAGCCAATTAAATCTGTGAAGGAGGGGCCTTTGGTCTGACAAGGTGGGCTTCTCGTGATCCCTGGTTGGGACCTCAACCAGACGTCCTGGGCGGGGCAGCAATTAGGAGCCAGCCAGGGCTGCTGCTGCACCTGCACAGCAGGGTCGGACGCCTGACGGAGGGGCCGGCTGGTTGGCTGTCTCAGCATTGGTGAAACAATCCCCCATTTAAATAGACATTTGTTGTTACCGGCATATTCCTTGTCAAGCAAGCCTCGCAACACACATACACACCCACACACCCCCCCCCACACACACACACACACCAGGGGATCTTCATTTAGTAAATCAAACATGTTGCAAAAACGTTTCAACAGGAACAATTAGTAACGCTAGTTCAAAAAAACTGAATTGACAGATTCTTGCAGTTTTGTTTTTACAGAAGGCCAAAAAACCTGCAGATTGATATTCCTCAACAACATCTGTCATCCATTCTGGGGAAAAGAAGCTGGTAAGTGCAAGCTGGTGAACAACAGCTCTGTACAGCATGACTGCTCAATGGCTGCTGCCTCTCTTGGCCGCTCTCTGCACCCCACACACTGTACCACACACACACGTGGCTGAGAAGGGGATAAAGTTTAAGCCTGATCCGTCCGGAAGAGCATATTCCTGCCCACCAATTCGATTTAGTATCAACACCTGCAAGGGAAGCTTCCTTTTCCAGCTGTCACAAGAAATGGCATTTCCTATTTTTTGGTTTTACTGCAACAGTGCAATTATTTCACATATGATTGATGCTCCTCTGCAGTTCTTGTGAAAAGAAGCTGCCACTGTCTGTCTCTTCTCTCATTCACTAATCCTCCACAATTATAGAAACTTGGAAAAGACGGATCACATTTGTCTCTGGTTCGTAGTACTAGCGTTTCTAGAGCAATTAAAATACTAAGCTTTGTCAATCCCAGTGAGCAGGGACGACAACCAGAGACTTTGCCGTAAGTGTTGATTGCAATAAGGGTGATGATGTAACTATAAGAATCTTATTAGACCAAAACACATCAACAGTGTGGCAGACACTGTAAGAGGACTTGCCACTCGGCCAGCTGGCACCAAAGAAATAAAGAATAGCACCCAGAATGTAAGTTACGTGAGCAGTGCAGGAAGTGAACACTGATTCAATGAACGCTGATGCACCGTTGATTCAGCCATGTGATGTCCTAAACCGACACACACACACACACACACACACACACACACACACACACACACACACACACACACACACACACACACACACACACACACACACACACACACACACACACACACACACACACACACACACACGTCCCTTCACACTAGTGTTTCCTCTCTCCCCCTCTTGCAGTCTCTCCCTGCTTCTCTCTCCCTGTGGTCGGCCCTGTATCACGCTGTGGAAGGAGCCATCGACAAACAGGGAGCCCATCTGTGCCAAGCTCGGAGCCACACTCGGAACGTGTTGACACTTCCACAGAACGCAACACATGCTTAAAACAGAGGAATAAACAGTGTGTTGCCGGACTGCCGTCGACGCAGAGATAGTCGAATAAAAACACAGCAAATTGAAACCCGAATGAAATGAGTATGTAGATCTCTTCAGCAGTGCCATGCCTTATCATGGCTCACCTGATTGGTTGGTTCTGTGCTACTGGTCATGGTGGCGCCAGAGGCAGTTGACCAGGTATATGCTTATTATCACCACACCTGCTGGAACAGCTAACATTGCCCATTTGCCAGCACCGGCAGACCCATCTGACGGGAGCACGCTCAATTAGCCTCGGAGATTAGCCTTGACCGCTGCTCTGCTAGAACCACCGGGAACACAGAAGAAGGCCAAGACAGAAACCACCGCTATCTCCTGCTGAACTAGAACTACAAAACATGGTGGCATTACTTAATGGCTGTATGCCTCTTGGTTCGTTGTGGAGGACTTGAGGTGAGGCATGTGTTTCTCAGTTCATAGCTCATGTGCTAATTCCGCCAGCGGCAGAGGAAGTGGTAACGTCATGCCTGAGGAATGACGCCCCCCCCCCGCGCCTTACCTAATCACCCCCCTCCCACCCCCCGTTTCGCTCTCTGCTCACCCAAGGTGGATGTGTGAATGCATTTCCTCTTCCTGTTAACAAATTGCCATTGTGTCGCAGTAAGCTGTTTATTGTTGCAGTATTGAGTACATTTAAATACATTTTTAAACACAACCCGTCCGGTTTGGGATCCCCCTGTGACACCATTTCTGCATTGGCCATTTAAGTCTCAATGCATTGGATGACCACACAACCCTACCCGTGTTTTGTTCCATTTATTTTATTTCCATTATTGCAGTTTTGCACAATAAATGTTCTTAAAATACCTCTACATATCAGTATTTTACCCCCCATTCAGAAGCAGCAGTATTTACATTTCAAGACAACGAATATGCCTGATATATACGATTAACGTCCGTGCTTCAAATGGCCCTTCAGCCCAGCCGTATTTACTTCCTTTATCCAACATCAGCACCACACTCTAACAAGACAAGTGAGCTAAAGGGGATCCTTTTTCTTTACCTTCAGCATAATAGGAGCCATTGATTGGCCGCAACGGAGGAGTCACACTATCGGTAGCTGACGGCATTATGGGTAGGGACCAGGGAGCATAACAAGGGCAGAACACAGAGCTGTTCCTTTCAAAGAGAAGTAGGACTGCTTTTTATAAACTCTTATTTTGAAACACATTAAGGTTACTGGGGGGGGGGGGAACTTTGCTCAAAAGGAAAGAAATTATGTAGTCCATTCAGCCTGTTGATACCTCAAATGATTGACAAAAGTATCAGGGTTGTTTTGCAGGTTGGTCACATTGTCACAAACACACATGCACACACCGACAGCATGCATGCATGCATGCATGCATGCATGCATGCACGGCCTGGCCAGGTGTACCCTGCATGTCTAAGTGTCTGTACATGTGTTTCACAATGGAGAAATTAGGATGTCATTGTGAGCAGCGTGCCGCAAGAAGCATTAATACGATGAGACGCACTGAGACACACAGAATAGTGCATCCCTACGTGCACATCGCTGTATATCGCAGACGCGTTTAAAAGTCAATGAATCATTTACTCCTCACAGAGATAAGACAGAACAAAACACCAAGACAAAACCTCGGTTTCAAAATGGTAAGCTCATCCGGCAATACGTTTGGATACCTGTGGGCCATTTGGATATTAATTTAGATCCAATTCCTATGTGAGACAGCGTTTGGACTGTGTAATTAACATAACGTAATTCACTAAAGCACACTGCTGGTAGTTGTGACATAACGTTTTTGCATTAGGGGGGGATAAAGGATATGGGGGGCTCTGTCGGAAGCTGATTAGCAGCATGGCTTATTGTCCCTTATTCCCTTCACAACTTATTTTACTTTTTCTCCCAACTTGCACACAACCCAGCAACGCAATGCATTGCTAACCCTAACACCCACACAATTACTACAGGCAAAGAGCATGGATTCAAATGTTCCATAACGGCTGATGTCCATAACCCGTTCCACTTCTGACACCTTTACTCATAACATATTCAGCGTCTATGGCATCGCAGCATGTCTGGAATGAATGTTAGTAACAACTCTACCCCTAAGCATGCATGATTTTTTGTTTACTCAAAAGACAGCCCTTTGTCGTCAACCTTATCACTGCTCATCATCACAGCAACCTATTGTTTTTTTCTTTACCTCTTAATGCGTTGTGGCAAGAGCACCCTTGTCTCCATCTTGTTATTACATAATTACTTTCGAGATGTCAGCAAGATGGGACATGAGAAAAAGAGAGCTTTGAAGACAGAAAGCGAAAATTAGTTTACAATGTGGCAGGGGATAGATTCAGCCACACCGTGCCGAGTCAGATTGAACAAGTCACCACAATGAGATTGTCACAGACAATTGCACTTTAATTAACGTTTCGAAGCAGTCAATTTGTTTTGAAGATGGAAACCTTTCCCCTCTAGAAAATGAAGTCTTGTTGATGAGAAGAGACATGGGGCTGTTGTAGTGACCAAAAAACAAGTTGATTATGAAATGGGCAAATATGAGGTATTACAATTGACTAATGATTGGCTATCAAGTCAAATAAAAGTCAAGGTCTGTTCATGTTTCCAGTATGACAGACAGACTCGCGGAGCCAACAGCGTAGTTCAGTATCATGAGGAATCATCTATAACGCTCAATTACTCCCGCTCAAATACCAGAAGGACTTGTTTGGTTGAATTACAGTAACACCGTAACATGGCACATCCTGACTGGTGAAAACAAAATACCATACCATCGACAGTTCAGCCAGGGGCGAGAATGAGACGATTTCTGATCCCACCGAAAAGAAAAGAAACCAGTGGAAAAAATGCTGAATGACTTGCATACGTCGTAGATCTGGGTCAAATAGTCTCAGAATCGCAGCTACAATACTCCCTCGGCTCTTAAACTGTATGCATAAATAATGGCATCGCTGGATTCTAATTAGCCCACTTCATTCGTCGTAGATTTAACTACCTTTGAACAACGACGATACCCACCAATCAGCTCAGGGCCATAGTTAATTTACAGAGGTGTGTCTGTCTCTCTATCTGTCTGTGTCATTTTGATGCCTCCCAGCTACCAGCTATGACAACTTTTAACGTGAATACACTATGATGACCCTGAATAACGCATCCCTGAAAAAACATTAGTCCAACCTTCCTTCTTCCCTGGGTTGGGACTGGGAGTGATGAAGGTCTGATCCCGTAGCCCAGGGGGACTGGCTTCAGCCTGAAGCTTGAGGCAGCGTTGTGTGGTGGAGACAGACGGGTATTGTAACTGGAAGGTTCCAGTAGTGCCATAGACCAACGTGTTCCTAGACTATCGTGATCCAAGATGCCAGCCCCAGTATCACATTATTTTATGGCTTGCCTGCACCACTGAGCAAAACCAATCGAATGAATGGACTGCCATTATTGTCTGATTACTTCTTTAAAGTCACATGTATGACGTATTGCATGTATTGATTATCTCTCCTTTGTCTCCCATCAGTTCAGAGTCTTTTTTTTTTGTTCCTGTAAAAAGATTTGCTTAGTTGTTGTTAAAAGAAACAATGATGACGCAAGGGGAAACAGTCATTTGTTGAGCTGGTTCTTTTTTTGTCTGCGAATACGTGGAAAAGTAGACAAAGCACGCAATGCATCAGCTAATAAGAACACACACACACACATTAAGTGTGGCTGTCCAGTAGTTTAACCATTATCCACAAGGATTGGCTTTGGTATAAATGGTTAATAGCAAACCCATTCCCAAGGTTTCATCCTACTTGGTATGGATAATCCATCAAGTTAGAAAGAACCCAAACCACAAGAGGTAGAAGCAGAAGAGAAAGCTGGATACATACACAGAAAGAGATGGGACTTGAAGTCACTTCTCCAAGCATAATTCTTCGCTATGAAAGAAGGCAGTTTCACTCCGCTACAATGGTTGAGTTTCATCACACTAACACCATGCTGCTGTTAGGACAAGCCTAACACACAATGTTTAGCTTATCCCAATATTAGTCAAATCAAAACCTCTGGGCTATAATTAGCCCTGAGTGTAAATACACACAGGAGTGAATGCAGATAATGATCCCATGCCAGGCATATGCAATGGCTCTGCACTCACCACGCTGGCCAAAGCGCCAGTGTAAATTCCATTGTGTGCATACTGTGCGCCATTGTTCCAAGAGAATTTGTCACCGTTCATATACGCGGTGGACAAAAGAAGATGGTGGTGCAGCATTTTTGCCACAATGCACTTTAATGGGGGACAGGCGAGAAACACAAATGGGCAACTTGTTTCTTTGTACAAATTTGGAAGGATGAAGGTTGTGTATTTGGGCTTCCTGTATGTGTACAGACTGCCCGCCTCAAAACAAAGAAACAAACCAAAACACTTGAGGATTTTGGAAGGATCTAGAAGTGTTCAAACTGTAGGTTGCATGCCCACATTTGGTGTTCTGTGATGTATCTGATCTACGTCTATCTACCACAAATTCTGCTCCTTTCACCAGCATATCCGATGCATTGTGACCAATGTGACCAATACAGGTTCAAATCTCATAATTAATTAAACCAAATGATCTAGTCTCTTGTCTTCACAAAAAGTACTAAATATAGATGGATTCTTCAAAATACATGTAAGTAAAGATGCAATTCTATCCACCATCTCAAATTTGGTCCATTTGTTTTATCCCTGAATGAAACAAGGCAGATAAGGAATGCAAACGCTTATATTTGTCCTTATTGTTGTAAGAGAGAACTTAGATTCTTTACCCTTCCACCACTTTCCGCATTCACACAAGGCCGGCTGTAGATAACAAGACGGAGAACAATGAGCCATTGGAATCACTGTGTGGAAGGCAGTTTCTTTACACTGAGCCCTGCCTTTTCCTCCATGTGAAATTGGGAATGCCATTAGATGCTCAATGACAGGGTCCACTGGGTCAACGGTAATGACTTGAGTAAACAACACACACACACACACACACACACACACACACACACACACACACACACACACACACACAACTAACAAACAAAGTCTTTCATCCTTCTCAAATGTGAAGCACATGCCATTCCTCGTTCTCTGCTGTGATTGGTCAATGAAGATCCCGACCATGTTGTTAACATGGTGCAGATCTGCAATAGCACAATAATTATAACAATAAAAAAATAAATGGAGAATGAATTAAGATTTACATTTTGTTCACTCACTATCCATGAAGGCTGCACCAACTAACCAACTCTGCCAGAAGGAGAAAACTACAATACAACATGGTCTCTGAGATGTTGTAGACAGAACCCTCTTGATGATGAGGGGGGGGGTGTAGGGCCAGGGCCAGAGCCTGGGGCTCTCCTGATTACTCACCACAGGGAACCCTCATCCTCCGCTGGGAGGACTTGGCAGCTCGTGACCGAGACACCACCCGCTTGGCAAGCGGTCAAGTGTCGTCGGGTCAGGAGCAGCAACCAAACACCATGAATCAAGTCATTATATTGCGTGTTTGTGGCATACGCTACAGCATGTGATAGTAGTTTTCCTTTATGGGGTGGATTTGTGGACTTTTAGAAGACAGCCCAATATATCTGTTGGCTGACGTTGGCCTCTCCATCTCTCTCCCTTTCGTTGAATGTAGAGAGAGAAAAACAGTTTAGCAAGTATAATAAACGTATTTACACAATACAAGTCTACAACATCTCTAGAGCACGCCTGATGTCACCCTCTCTGTCACTTATGGGAGCATATTGCTATGAACAAGTGACCTTACATATTGTTGGTAGGTTGGGTAGCGAACTCAGCACTTTGTGATGGTACGGTTTCTTAAAGTGGACATAGACTGCCAAAGTCAAAGCTGACCAGGAAAACATGTTTAACCGGAGTAAACCACCTGGTCAAACACAACATATCTCAAAGCCCTGGAATGTAGTTTGTTTGATAGCCCTGCAGCCTGCGCTGAAGATGTTGAACCCTCCCTGATCTTCATCGATATCCTCAGGTCATTAATGAGCTAGTTGGATAAGTTCTTGTTGGAGATTACTGGGCTTTTATCCACTGTCTTGGTTCACTGTCACATAAGCTTAGCATTTTGGGGTATTTTTCGAAACCATGGTATGAAACAAATAGTATCGGAATTGCATACAATTTCTGGGGACATATTACAGCATGGGACAGTGATACACTTTAACGTAATGTATCTTTTTTTATAAAAAAACATTATTTTTGTGGCTGATATAATAAAACTCTTCCTTTCATTGACTGGTCAGCCAGTCCCACCCACTACCCGCCCGGTTGTCTGAGCACCAGAGGTGTCTTCACTCAGAAGACGTTGTTACCCCGCTGCCAAGACTACTCGATTTTGGAAAGGATATCACTTGTGCTTCCTCTGAGACATACAACAGCCTTCTCACACTATGGTACTGGCCGGTTGGTTGTAGGGATGGGAGAGAGGTAGGGAGGGGTTTGATTTTGTGTGCTGTGTAAAATATTCTTAATAGATAACAATGTTGAAATTAACAAGTTTTGACTTGTTTTTTTTCAATTAAAAATACTTTTGTTATTACATAGAGTAAAGTATCGGTTCAAATGTGCGAATGAACGGTACCCATACACACCAGTGAAGATGACATCTGTTGTGACTTCTTGTCAACGAGGTCTCCTATAACTCTGACTCAAACTCTTACACAAAGTGCATCGAGACAGCCTCTCACTGTGCTGAGCTTCCAGGGCTCAACACAAGCACGCGCACTGAGGAACGATGACGTAAGTCCAAGTGACTGAATAATGTCATGCTCTCCTCAGCAGACTTCTAGACTTGGCAGGAAAACAACACCATCCCAGGCTAGCGCACAAACACAAGACAAGCGGTCAGGATCACATTGGGCAATACAGTGCGCAAATCCACTGGGTATTGCATTCATTCTTAATTGCTCAAGGACTGTAGTGACATGTCAACACCTTGCAGAACGCATGTGGTCAGTATCAAGGCACCACAATGCAATAGGAAGTATTGACAATTTCCGTCAAGAACTACATTATCTATAATGAACTGCCTGACCGTATTTAGATTTTGTATTGCACCTACTATAATTGATATAAGCTTTATACCAAGTTGTTCAATTTAAATGACATATGCCCACTGGAAAAAAAACATGTGTTTTTTGCAGTAACCTATACCCACGGTGGAGTTTGCATGTATAATTATTACTGTCATTCTCCTTGTTGCAAGCCATGTGGGATGGAATGGGAATGAAGGGAGGGTGCTGCCTTCATCTTACCGTCGATATTTTCTCTATCACTGATGTGCTGCAGGTTGCAGGCGGTATCCTCCCGGCTGAGCTCCGCCTCTGGCCGGTAGGGTTCCAGCCGCGAGTGGTTATTTCTCCGGTGTTTGGGGCTCGATGAAACACAACAGGAGGTAGTATTCCCCATGATGTAGCGTTCAGCTGTGGATATTCCAAGTCAGTATGCAGCACACGGACACTTTATTCAGGTCCGCCTCCTGCCAACTACAACCACGACAGAAACTGAAAAAGACTAACCGGGGCGGTAACGCGATTGCCCAGAGGAAGCAAGTCAGGATCAAACTAGTGATATGCAAGAAACTGACCGTTACACGCCATTCCACGGGGTCAAACGAGAGACATTATACATGGGAGCCATTTAGGAAAGTAAAGAGGTGGGCAGGCAAGTAGTGGTATGGCAGAATCAGCAGCGCACCCCTCCCTTTGCCAAATCTCCTTGTTGAACGCAGTCCACACCATATAAACCAGGCGACAGTTTCAGGGCTGTCGTCTTCTTCCAGAGAGGCATCCAGATGTACTCATAATCCCCGTACTTCGGCTCCTCGAACGAGGCGTTTCTCAGGACCAGGAGCGCAACGTTTGTTGTCTCTACAGTGGGCTACATCCGCTGCAACAAACAAGCAGCGCTGTCGCCGTGAGATGGGAAAGGTTCCGGTTCAAGGGGGCGGGAACAAGTGACAAACGTGTAGAAGATTAAAAAAAGAATCTCTATATATTTATCTGTTGATACCGGTTGATGAGAGACTTTAATCGAAGCAGTAGCAGTAGCACTTTAATGTTATATCAATTTGGTTTATTATTTGTAAATGGCCCACGGTTATTCCCTTGCTGCTCGCTACAATAATTTATTATCTGATATAATATTGACCTGTGCCCCTAACGCGATATCAGAAGCATATTTCATTAATCACAACATAAAATCACTCGGATATGATGATTATTATAATTATATCTATAGATGATGAGATATCCAAAGATGTTGTTAATACTTCTTTAGATATAATATTATATAATACTAATATAATTCATATGATTAAATATGATATAGGCTAATATTATATAATATAGGCCTACTTTAGTTTATTGCTAGTTTATAGCATAAAGTAGTCCATGATATATACTGTATATTTTTAGACGGTGCCATGTCATAGTGAAAAAATAACATTATTTTTCACATGTATTTGTAAATAGACTTTTTATTTCATAAAAATGTACAAACTTTTGCAAACGTTGTTGGTCAACTAGGTATGAAACACTGTTTGGCAAGGTGGTCTGCCGAACTCGCAGGAGCTGTGCAACAGTGTAGCCTGCTGGCAGGGTTAATGTCTTGCAATTAGGGCTGCAAAATATAATTAAGGATCTCTGTCGACAAAAACGACGTATTTTGATATGCAATGCGTTTCAGATTATATTTAAGTTTAACACAAACTTGAATTTCGTAGGCTATGTATAGCGCCTTCTTTTAGATCGTTATAGACATTAACCATATATTTGAATAAAGGTCACGAAAACGATGCACTGTAATTAAATTAGTATCCACTAGATGGAGGCATCCAACTCAATATTATAGTGTGAAAAACCACCAATGCGGCTTTTACATTTGATTAAATCTTTTAATTAAGGGTCTACAGTTAGCAGCACACATTAAGATATCTAAACATTTCCCGGTGAGGTTCTATCCTTGTGGGAACAAAAATGCTATGTTTTTCTGCATACAGGCCTATTCGTGACGAATCCTGTATTCATTCATACCAGAACAGCAACTCACACATGTTGTACAGAGTCTCAAAATCAAACAGACACTGTTTGAAATAATCCATGATTCTAATTCATAATTCATTTTCTTAACTTTCACTTCTAAAGAAACCATAACTATGGGCTATATATTCCTATCTGGTTGCCAAGCTGCATAGCTGAAAAGCCTTTGATGTGGGTTGGCTTCAAATCTTCAAATCCTCTGCATAATGCACTAAAGTGTACATTGCAGTCTTGATAAAGATGCAGTAAATTGAATGTGTGCTATTGTCTAATGTTTTTTTTTTTTTAAAGGATTCCCTTTCATATCCCAAAGTTGACATGAATTTCAGTCAAATGCTAGTAGACTACCCTGGAAATCCATGAGTTCTCGCGAGAGCACCATTTGAATTTGCTCAGCGAGTCACTCTGGGAATATGGGAATGGGAAGGGAAGGGAAGGGAATGGGAAGCAATATACTCATGCCGCCTTCCAAACGCTCAGAGTTTCAGACCTTAAGCTCGGAGGAAAGTGCTTTGAACACTGTTGAGTTTCGTGCGGAAGTAAAGCAACCCGAGTCCTCAGAGAGCATGTCGCAACAATGGCTGCCCATTTCATTGATAGACTAAAGTGAACTTGCAGCAAGCACTAGAGGCGAACTTAACATCCATTTGCATTACACACACATTTGCATTACAATACATTATAGCTTACAATTATAAACATCACCTGATAAATTCTTGCTCATGTTCAACCATCGCAAGCAGTTCTAATAGCTGACTTTAACTTCATCTGATTCAGCAAAGAAGCACAAAGAGGCCCCTGCGGGCATCCATACTTGTTGTTGTTATGTAGTCTAGTCTCAAGAATGATCAGCTTTTCCGTTTCCGTTTGTCGTAGCTTACGAACTTCTGAGGGAAGTTTCCTGAACGCTTTTATTTCGGAAGAAGGGAAGGTTTACGTAAAGACATGTAAGAGCTTCCAAACCTCCAAGCCGTTTTGAAGGCGGCATCATTCCCGAATTCCCCTGGATCCGAACATTTACCAATCACATCAGTGTATCTGATGTAGGTTGGCCAAAAGCGTTGCTGTTTTACCATCCGGATAGCGATATTATATATTATATATATATTTTTATATATTATATAATATTATATATTATATATTATTTTTTTTAATATATATATATTTTTCCCACTATGGCCACGCCAAGACCTGCCTTACTCTGTCTGTGATTGGCCGTGTTGCATGCAACTCAACTGGACGCTTTAGAACTTTACGGTACCCTCGCTGTGAGCATTCGAGAGCGTCACAAAAGAGCCCTAACCCTAACCATGACCCTAACCCTAACCATGACCCTAGCCCTAACCCTAACCCTAACCCCTAAACCTAACCATAACCCCTAACCCTAACCCATAAACCTAAACCTAACCCCTAAACCTATAGCAGCTAATATCAAGCCAGTAAAAGCGAGTGTGACGGATCAATTAGAAATAGAGGCGGGCGTGTCTTTTTGGGCTATTGGCTTGGCCATTAGTGATGGATTTCATGATTTGTTTGCTTGAATCAGTTCGTGTCGTTCAGTTCGCCAAGAAGAATCGTTCGTATCGTTCGTTCGTTTGTTCGTTCAGTCGCGTTTCCGGTAGCGGTGAATCATGGTTCTCAGCTGAGTCGGTCAGACTCAGCTCCTCCCTCGTTCTCATTCAAACGAATCACAAATGCACAGTTCTCAGCTGAGTCGGTCAGACTCAGCTCCTCCCTCGTTCTCATTCTCAAACGAATCACGATCGTGCAATGGTGCAAACGGTCATCAATCAACACAACATCAACTAAGTTCCTTCAGCTGAGGAGCGCTTCATGTTAGGAATCGGGATGTTGTTGCCCGGCTGGCTCTCGTGACTTCTCAGTACTCGAGTCTTCACCGGTAAACACAGTCAGTGAACGAACGGCGACTCGCGAGTCAGCGTCAGCAACTCCACTAGTGGGTGGAGCTGGGAGTCGAGTCTCGGAGAACGAATGAGACGAACGAGACGAACTGAAACGGGGAATCAGGTCGGTTCGTTCATGTTAAAGAGTCGTTCGTTCAAACTGATTCGTTCGCGAACGACCCATCACTAGTGGCCATAGACCTCTGAAGAATAAGTCCCGCCTCAGAGACAGCTTTCTAGTCTGGATTTCCAGGCTATTAGTAGACTACAATAAAAAAATAATTTTATGTTATAAGGAATTTGTGGGTACTAATTAATCAAACCAATACCAATTATTTATGACTGTATGTCTACATTCAGCCATATTTGTTTGAGAGGAACATGTCACCGGCAAACAAAAACCATTCCAACTGAATAGGTCACATTAGAAAACATTAGCTTTATCAGTATCAGCCTTCATTGTCCACAGTGAGGGCATAATCAAAGTGGACGCACGTCATGATCTGGGAGCCAGTTGAGGATAATAAAACAAAAACAAGCTCCATAACACCTTATGTATACACCTTAGTATAACACCTTTCCATCATTACTTAGCTGATTCATTTGAGATACAATTATATATATTCAAGACATCGCTTTCCCTCTCAATCCATACATTACTAACAAGCACGTAGCTATAGTGACCAAAAAAGGTTGAGGTAATATCACAGACTGGGGGATTTGTTTCAGAACCATACTTCAGCAGAGTTGTTTGTGTGTGTGTGTGTGTGTGTGTGTGCCCACTACTGTGTCAGAGTGTACAGTCCAGCCACAAGGACACGCAAGGCTGTTATCATGGGTCTTAGATACAGTTACACTATGATTTGGTGCCACAACATCACAAGGCCTTGCTGTTCTCTCGCTCATCTTAAGATTACTATCTTCATGTTTTGGGTTGTTCTTAAGACATAAATGATTGTTGTGATGTCACGAAAAAAGTGGACACTTGTCGTTGAAAACATTTATTACAAATATAAGAAAACTTTTCACTAAAAACAAGCACTGTACAGAACCAAAAATACTATGCATTTTTTTTTTTACGATAAAATGAACAATGTAGCATAGTATGTACAAATAGAGAGAAAAGTTAGGTTATTAAGAATATTAATAATAACAGATCTAAATCGGAACAATATGGCTGAACAATATAGTCCTAATAGTTTAAATTAAGTCAAATCAAATTAATAAAGTCACAGACACAACTTAACAGTAAGTGCAGAAAACAATTGCAGAAGCATTTAGTAATAGCATAACAAATATGAATCATCAATGTTAATAATCTGTGCTTTGTGAAACCATATACATTCAATAAGGATGGCATTTTTATGTAAACAATGTTTGCTACTAGCCAATTTGTTCAACAGATATCTATAGCACAGGACCAATAGCAACTATTCTCATCAATAATAATTCAAAAAGTAAAGTGTGGCGGTGGCTTAGATCCCAGGCTGTTTGGTGATGTGTGGTGCGTCTAGCTTAGTGGGGGCCCTAAAGGCTCTGATTCCATTATGACATTAGCTTCTGATTGCCTAATGTTCCCTGATCAAATTGAAATCATGCATTACATTGGCCAGGAAAAAAATGCACAATAAAACAGAAATCCCATTGAAGTAATGGCTGTCTTTTTCCCTTGAAGATTATCTATGAAGAGATCAGAGGAATGAATGTGGACAAACTGTGGTTTGATCATGAGAGCGATATGAAAGACATATCCGTGAAATCTTTCTTAGGGGGGTGTGGGGATGTCCGCCATCAGACCTTTCTCACTGTAGGCTGTAGGTATTCTGGAAACATTGCAGCCTGGCCCTCAGCTTCTTGTTCTCTTCCTCCAGCCGCGCAACCGAAGCCTCCAGGCAGCTCATGTAGCTCTTCTTCCTCTGCCTACAGGCTTTGGCTGCCTCCCTAAGCAATGGGGGACACAAGCGCCTGTTGACACTCACTGGCCATAATAAGCGCCAACCTGAAGAGAAAACAAATCCACTTGCTTCGCCAGTGGACACGAATGACCCAACGGACCTGATTCTAGGAATCTAGGAACTAAACGTAACGAACATGTGTTTTTGTGTGTGTCCATATTTTTGTGTGCACTTGTAGGTGCGCTTGTGTGTGAGCTTTTTGTCTTTGTCCAAAACCCAAGTCGATTCCCCAAGACGCAACCCACACTGCCGGTAATCCGCATGCGTTTCCCAGTCCCTTCTTAGTCATCCCACGCATCAATCGGCTTTGTGTCGGTAGATGTCTTTGAGGGCCCTGAGCTCCTCGATCAGAGTCTTGTTTTGGTTCTCGAGCACGGCCACACGGTTCTCGAGGCATTTCACATACTCTTTCTTCTTACGGCGACATTCCCGGGCAGCTTCCCTGGGAGCAACGACAACAACAGCAAGATCAGGCTGGATGTGAAACGACCAAACAGCAAGATGCCTCCTCTCTAGCGCACCGCTTTCTTTGCAAGAGAGCTCAATGATAATAGCAAAGTGGTGCTTTGGCTCCTGGCCTTGGCATAGGAGCCTTTGACAAAGAAGATGATTATGAAACCTTCTGGGAGGATGAGTATGCCGACAGGACATAATAAAACCTCTAGCACGCATGGCATCATTCACAGTGTCTACAACAAAATGGAGGGCTTTTTCCAAGCAGAAACAGGAACAAGTCCAGCTAAGATTGATCAAAATAGAAACATCTAACGGGACTGAGATGTTTCTACTACGCATTGTTAGCATTGTGAATCATATGGATGCGCCTCAAAGTGAAATAGTAAGCTGCTATGGTTCATCAATGGAAAATATCAAATGTGAGATTGACTTGCACAGACAGAGACTGAAAAAAGCAGGAATACAGTAGCCAAACCCAGCACAACTCGCTACGACTGCACAACTACTGGTCCTCAGCAACACCCGTGACCCTCAATCACAAGGATGACCGAACCTCCCAGACAACAACAGATGTGTGACGGGCAGCTTCTAATGGAGAACAATTACATGGTTGAACATAAAAATTGTACCCAGTTGCAAGTATTCTATCTCACGTTTGTTGTTAAAGTGCTGTTAGCGTGTTAGTTACACAGTGAGCAGAGCCAAGCAATAAAAGACAGGTGAGTGATTGAGCGGGGGTGGAAGAGGGAAGCGGAAAGTAACATTCCATGGGTGGAGGGGGTAGGGGGAGGGTGTAGTGACATGGTGGGGGTGGTGGTGGTGTTGCTCAGTGGTCCTTCTCACCTGTTCTTCATGAGGCGGAGCTCCCTCTTTTGGGTGATCACCTCAGGGGGTTTCTGGGGTCCGTGGAGGTGGGCCATTCCCACCCCCTGGGGCAGGCTTGAGGCTGGGGTGTGCAGCTGGTAGGCTGACATGTCCCCTGTGGCAGCTAGGGGAACACAGTCAAGCAGATGAGTGGTCAGAACCCTGGCTTAAGAGAAACCTTGGGCAGTGCAAACTAAGGTTGTTTCCCTCAACTTGCCCATACATATAGGCCAAACATTGGTTTTTAATGCTTCACCTTGTGAACACCTTGTATTTCACTTTGTTATAATATATTAATACATATAATACATATAATAAATTCAGGTTTGGCTTGATTCTCTTTGTTGTGTTTATCTGACAGTTATCTGACAGACCAAAGGACGGATAGTTCACCGTCAAACCATTTTCCATTTCAACTTTATTTTTCTTATATTTTCTAATCATCTATAAACCTTAGTCAATATAAAATAAAGAGAGAGAGAGAGCGACTGAAGTTGTTGCAAATTGTATAACGCATAAAGACCACGCAACAAACGCATAAAGACCACACAACAAACACACACAGAACCACACACACACACACACGTACACATATATCGAGTGCCGCTGTTATCTATGGCTCCTTTTGTTCAGCGCACTTTCGCTGTGATAACTGGAATAGTCACTTTGCCCTGGCTATGCCTCTGCCGTGATAAGAGGATGATTAATTCTGCAACACACTGTCGTCACAAGAGGAACTGCCTATAATCACAGCATGACCGGCCACTGACGTCAATGTGCATCACGGCCACTGGATAGCATTTACATTCTCACTGCTGGGGGTCTGGTTCCAGGAAAAGCAGTGACGTCAGCCACTGCTGCTATGTGCTTTGAGTGGGCGAGAGTGAGTGGAAGAGAGACAGACAGAGAAAGAGCGAGAGGCGAGAGAGACGGAGGGAGCACAGAAGGGAGAGAGCAGGAGGGAGGGAGGGAGAGAGAGAGAGGGATAGCACAGAAAGGAGAGAGCAGCAGGGAGGGAGGGAGAGAGAGAGAGGGAGAGCCCAGAAGGAAGAGAGCAGGAGGGAAGGAGAGAGACAGCACACAGAGAGAGTGGGGAGAGGGAGGGAGGGGGAAAGAGCAAGAGGTAGCGAGACAGAGAGGGAGAGGGAGTGAGAGAGAGAAACTGCAAGTGAAGAGAGAGAGAGCGAGGTAGAAGGCAGACACTGTGGAAATGTTTTCAAGCATGTCCAGCTTGTTGCACACAGCAACAAGCGGTAGAATTCATCAAGCAGTATTGTAATGTTGAACTGCGATTTCAGACCAGCCAGATCTAAAACCCATGTTACCCAGAGATATAACGTTATTAATAGACCTCCCTTTATAACTGTGGTTCTAGGAAACATCCTCAGCAAAATAAATGGCAACTAAATATCAACTTAAATACTGATAAGCTAAACTCAAAATCACAAAACAAAGGTTGATTCCTCTGCATTCCGCCTTGAGCATCAAAGCTACATTTGTCAAAGACCTTCAGTCAACAATCATGGTATTCAAAGTATTCCTTTCTCAATGACAAATCCAACCAAAAAAATAAGTCAGCCATAAAGCCTTCCAGAACTCACTAACTGAAGATAGAAAACATACCTGTTTCTGTGTCGTCCCCTGTCACAGCCATATTCTACTCCTCTAAGTGAATAGAGCACAGCCTAACTCTCCCCTTCAGGGTCTCTCTATGACTGAAATGTTACCACACTCAGCAACTAGGCTCTGTGCGCAATTTACAATTAGAGGCATTGACATCACCATGACATCACTGGCCTCCTGATGTCAACAGCACGGTTTCCTCAGTGCAGCCCCCCCCCCCCCCCCTCCCTTTCCCTCCATCTCCCATCGCATTGAGACAGGAGCTCTGCTGTTTGTCTTTCTTCTGGGGAAAGGAGTTTAGCACATAGCAGACGCCTGTTGCTTTGTTGAATATCGCTGTTCATCTTAAGCACATTCAAAAGAGAAGGCTTCCACTGAGGGAAGCTTTGAGGAAATTGTGTCACAGCACAGAATTTATTTCATGTTTTCTATCGTAAATGAAGCAGTAAAAGTTCAGTAAAACTGTTTTTCAATCTTATAATCTCAAAAAGTTTAGTCGTGTTTCACTCTACATACATGACAAGTCAAAAAATAATATCTGTTCCCAAATAGTTAAATCACTTTTTGCCAAAATAAAGATAGAAAGGCACTTTTTTGGACACAAAGTAAAGATCCAAAAGATGAATGCAATCCAGTAATTCAAGAATGTGCTAGAAAGCGATACGGATAGCGGCATCAATGTCAAGTAATTTATTCCGACAACAAGGATAAGTAGATACATAGATACGTAGATTCATATCGAGTCCTATAGCTCCCCCTATTGGCTCATTTTGCGAGCACCATGATCTCGTTTGAGTACATCATGACATCATCCACAGCTTTTTTTAGATCTCTAAGGTATCTTCTCCTTTTACCATTTAAGGGCAAGTGAAGCTAAAAGTGACTCCTCTCAACCAATTAGTTATATCTACCCTGTAGTATTTACAATTTGATGTCACGGAAAACACAGTTGCACGTCAAATAGCATAGTCAAATTGTCCAAAACGAAATCCCTATCAAAGAACCTGTGTAAAAAAAACTTTAAAATGTAAATTAGTGATTCTTGTTTTACCTGGATACATTGTACTGTTTGTCTGCAGATGGAATTGCTGATAACCCTCTCCAGTCTTCCCGCTGTGAAGAATAATAGGCCTATTGGGTGGAGGCTTTAGTCCTGAAGGGCTGGGCATGCTCAGAGGGGGGTAACTGGTCATGTTCATGGCCATTGGATGGCCCTTGATGGAAGCTCCTGAAGTCCATGCTACGTAGAAGATTACAGAACATACATTATGCATTTATTATTGTTAGGGGTCCTACGAACCATAGGAACCCTATTGTATTCGTTAGTATTATTAGGGGTCCTATGAACTGTAGGAACCCTATTGTAGTCGTTAGTATTATTAGGGGTCCTATGAACTGTAGGAACCCTATTGTATTCGTTAGTATTATTAGGAGTCCTACGAACCGTAGGAACCCTATTGTATTCGTTAGTATTATTATTAGGGGTCCTACGATCCATAGGAACCCTGTATTCGTTAGTATTATTATTATTAGGAGTCCTACGAACCGTAGGAACCCTATTGTATTCGTTTGTATTATTAGGGGTCCTACGATCCGTAGGAACCCTTTTGTATTCTGAAGTATTATTATTATTATTATTATTAGGTGCCAAGCACAAAGTGCGAGGCAACCTATTGTAATCGTTAGTTTTATTATTATTCCGGCACGTTTGACTTACACAGCCTAAAGCGCTCGCACGCTTTTTATGAAACTTACTAGCCCTGTAGAGGTTAACCCAAGATTAACAGACAGCAAATATTACAAACTTGGTACACATGTACCAGGTAACTGTGGGACTATATGGTGATTAATTAATAGCAATAAGGCAAAAGACGGCAGAGATATGCATTTTAAAGTGAAATACATGCATATGTATACAGCTCTACAACACGTTTAAACAGCTCTAACATTGCATCCAAAACACATAGGCTCAGCTGTTGAATGTGGTTATTGAGAGGAGATTCCATAGTATACCCATGCCAAATTTGAAGACTATATCTGAAAAAACAACCAAAAAACCTTTGTTTGAAGTTCTCCCTTCTGAACCATGCCCTCTCTACAATGCAAGCTGGGCCTACAATGCAGGCTGTACACGTTATTTCTCAAACATCCGTTTGACAGTGGATTTTGACACAGTAGGCTTTAGAAACATGGTTGGTGATTGTTTTGATATGTTAACTGCCGGTAAACCAGTTTTTAAGGCATACCAATGCATATCACCATACCAACCAAGCTCACCATACCTCCATGAAGGAAAGAGAGACTTCTATTTCTCAAAATATACTCCAATCTGCCATTGGCAGTCGTTCATACAGTCAGACGGTCATACTGTTGGTCATACTGTCATACAGTCATACTGTCTGACATACTGTCATACTGTTGGTCATACTGTCGGTCATACGGTGAGAATGTGAAAATCCCTTCTCGCTGTCTCTCCCCTCACATCATATTTAATGTGGTATTTGGAATTCCGGAGCACTAGGGGGCAGAAGGTTAACCCAGCCTTGGCCAGGGAAGTTCTTCTTGTTATTGGTATGGCCCAATCAGTCCACCTGGGACTGATTGGCTTATTTAAGTGGAGTCTGAATTTGTGGCTGGGGTGGAAGGTGCTGGCTTGACGAAAGGCCAATACTAGAGCACATGGTATATGTTGCTAGGCTAGGCTAGGCTAGGCTAGGCTGATTGCTGCAACCAGTCGTTTCTTTTTGGAACATTGCTTTCTTTTTTGTAACTAATGGATTTATTTTGGTTTATTTATTTTGGGACCTTGGTTTTGGAGTAAATAAAACTTCACCTTTTTGTCCTAACGCCAGTGCCCTCGTTTTTGGCCCACACTCTCAAACCTGGCTGTCGTCTTCAACTTTTCTTTGCTATCATCCAGCCGCTCACGGGCCGCCTTTCACAGGTCATAATGTCGGTCATACTGTCGGTGATACTGTTGGTCATACTGTCATTCATACTGTTGGTCATACTGTCACACTGTCAGTCATACGGTCATCCAGTAGGACCCCTTCATTGTTGCTTGCAACTATATTGATTATTGGTGTGCTCTAGTTATTGTGCTGTCGAATATGCAATGGATTACATCTTAGGGATGATATAGAAAAACTTCTAGGCCAATTATTAAAGATGATCAGTAATAACATTGTTTTAAGTACATTTCCTGGCTCTATGAGACTTACTGTATTGAGCATGTTTAGTAGGCAGCACTACTGGGGCATCGCTTGGCTGACCAGGGTGAGCGACCGCCTCTGTTTTTAATTTCAAAAATTCGGGACAGAGTGGTTGGGGGGGAGGTGGTAGAGTTGTCGACTGGGTTTGATTCCTCCTGAGCAGATAAAGTGTTTTTATAAGCCAACCTTACTTTCCCAGAAATGAATGTTGATGAGTAATATTATTAAATGAAATACAGCCAGTTGGCTTTTATACTGTATTGCAACTATACCCTACTGCCATTACCTGCAGGGTCGCTTTGGATGACGCTCTCTCTTTTAGAAAACATAAATCAGGTTAAAGTATTCAAGTTATATTGTAACAGAATATAAATGTGACATTTCAACTAACGTTGGTCGTATTCGTGTATATGCCTACCTGTAGGCATTCATGTGAAGTGCGGATCTGTTTCACTTCAGCCTGCTCCATGTCCTGCAGAACAACTTTAGTTTCTTGGCGAATAATAGCCTACTGTCGTTATTCACCGGTTCACTGGGTACTAGACTGCCTCTAACCTCTACTTACAGGATAGATCATGAAAACTGTAGTTACAGCTCCCTCTCCTGGACATGTATATTCCAGTCTAATGTCACTGACTTACCGTGTCATGTATTAATCTGTTAGTTTGCCACCGTAAAGTTGGAAAAGCAGTCCGTTAGAGTGAGTTTAACATTTGGCCAAACGTAGAACCTTACCTACTATTTATTTGAAACATAACAGCAAATATTCGAAGCTCAACAGCAACAACAAAAAACGTTATCAACTGCTGTTGCGTTGTAGTCACTTACGTCAAATGGTGACGCGTTGTGAGCAAGATAACCGTATTCAAATGTGAGAAATAAAAGTACGAAAGTGAACCTTGAATAATTTAAGGTGAGGGTTCGAAGGCAAGTGCAACGGTTTTATTGGAGGGCACGCACGTGACCCCTAATATAGTTTTAGTCCAATAATGATCGAGCCTGTCAACGATTTCTGATTGCAGTTCCGCAACGTATGTAGTATGTACACTAACGTTATTGTGAATGAATGGCGAAGTGTTACCAACAAGCATTTGAAGTACAGTATAAATGAACTCGCGTATTATAAGGATAAAAAGGGTGCATGCCCTTTTGTTTTAGAACATGTTTCTAAAATGTATGTATACAACATGATGTTGATTATAGGTACGCGAAATGAAAAGTAATGTCCTAAGAGGATGCCGTAGGTGAGATTATACCATTGCAAGTTAGGGTTATGATAAAAATATGTCGCGCTTTAAAGGTAATATAAGTCTAGTTTTGTTTATTTTTATGAATAAAAACGAGTTACTAGATTTATTTTTCCTAATATTGTTTATGATTATGTAACCAAATCTTACATTTAAAACAAGTATACAGGCACAGATTGCCAAAACACCCCTCCAGCTGATATGATGGTTAATTCCGAGAGGTAGCGTAATGGAAGACCTGTAAGTGGGAGATATCAATTCTGTGACAGCGGTGAAACTTGAGTTTTGTAACAAGTAATAAGTGTTTTGAGGTATGTGACATTCAACACTCAACATATGACCTCGTTAACTTTGATTTGTTGACAATGATACCACGGTTTACTGTGTTGTCAGAGCATTTTAGTTAAAATGCCAAAGAAGAAGCCCATTTGCTAATGTTAGCTAGGCGAGTTCTTGCTAGCAACTAGCCACTGGCTGCAAAACTGCAAGCGGAACTCTATGGCGTTTAGCAAGAAGGAGTAGCGTGTTAGCTTAATGCTAGATAGCCTTGTTAGCGATCCTTCCTATTTTGGGAATGGTATTTCGCTAGCTTGTAACTCAACATTTTCATAACTGGCTGTTATAGCGTTTTAAATAGATCGTTCATTCACATACTTGTATATTTCAGTATTTAAGATTGATGTCTGGTTACCATAATGTCATACATGAATGCAATGCGGTATTGCAATGTTTTCAAACGTCAAATCAACTGGGTTTAATACCAAGATGCAACAGCGGGCCTAGTTCACAATCATATATCACATCATTGTGTGTGTGTGTGTGTGTGTGTGTGTGTGTGTGTGTGTGTGTGTGTGTGTGTGTGTGTGTGTGTGTGTGTGTGTGTGTGTTTTAACTAGTCGTTCTTATAGACTAATCGTCTTATATTCTATAATAGCTTTATTGATGTGTTATGGTTACAATAACTATGTATGTAGGTGTTGACTATGTTGGTGACAAACGATGAACTTGACCTCACTGTTTAATGTTGTCTTTGGCTTCCTAGTTAATTTGACCACTACATTTGCGGTAGGGTCTGTGTGTTCGAAACCTACTTCATACTTTGATATTTAAAATGTTGTCATGTAAACCTAGCCATAGAAATGTTCTCATCACAACATAGGCCTAAATAAATGACGAATGATGATGTGAAGTGACTTTCCCTTTCAATGTGCTGTGTTTCTGCTTGCTGATTCTGTGTATTCTTTTCCTGGCAGGCCTACAAGGAGAAACCATACAATGTCCTTGAAGCCGAGGGTGGTGGATTTTGATGAGACATGGAACAAACTACTGACAACAATCAAGGCAGTTGTGATGCTTGATTATGTGGAGAGGGCCACATGGAATGACAGGTTCTCGTATCCTTTGCAAAGCCCTAGATTTAAAAACGGAAGAGCTATTCTGAAAGCTATTCAGATGTTGTTTGCGCCGCATTATAAATAGCTAAATTTGGTTTATGTTGCTCAAAGGGTGGAGTGTTTGTCAAAAGGTCACTGGTGCATTTGGTTCCCTACCAAATCTGTTGGGATGTTTCTTGCTATTAAGCTATAAAAGCTATTTTTAAAAGCATCAATACTGAACTAGTGAATCATTCACACTGTCTACATCATCGATATATATCAACTTGAGGGCGGACTTGGTGCATCAACCACATTAATATTTGATGAATTTATTCTTTATGAGGTACAGGGTCCATAATTACTTTTAGAATTGTCTATCCAGAAAAGTCATTTTACATGACTGGAAAAATGTACTTGCCAAGCATTTGTATAATATGTAACAGTGAATTTACAGATTATATAGTCTATCTGCTATTGGCTGGTGGTAGATGTTCATTTTGCACCCTGTTGGGGAATATCATGCTATGTACATTTTACAGTCTAACAGTTCCATATTCAAAGCTATTCTGTTGTGTCAATTAACACACACATTTGAGTATTTGTGGTCACCGTTTATTCTTAACAGCCACACCAGTGATATATATGCCCTCTGTGTGGCATATCCAGAGCCACTTGGGGAAAGATTGTACACAGAGACCAAGGTGTTTCTTGAGAACCATGTCAGACAGCTCTACAAGGTAAAGCATTAAGCCTGCTAACCAGTCATATACACACAGCAATGCTCTACTTGCATCATTCAAATTCCTATTGCTAATATAATATTATTACAACATAGTTACAATACTGTAATAAGTCAACGAACAGTGGGTTCCACTTGAAACCTTCCTGATAATCTATTTCACGGTCAATATAGTTGTTCTGCAAATCAATCCAGCATTGGTAAACAGAACGGCACTTCCTAAGTGTATTGATGATTTTTTTGTTCAATCCCTACTTTGCAGCATTTTTAAATGGAATCTCGTTAAAATTATCAATATCCATTAAGTACCAGTGTGTGTGTCTCTGTGTTACAGAAAGTCCTGGATTCGGAGGAGAAGGTTTTGATCATGTACCACAGATACTGGGAGGAGTACAGCAAGGGGGCTGACTACATGGACTGCTTGTACAGGTGATTTTACTGATCCCTACATTAGGTTGTTGCTTATTTTGATAGTCACCAAAAAATGGAGCATGGATTGATGCTTTCCTAAATCTGAACGACCACAAAAACCTAGCTACCTCCAATTAAAAGAGCACAATGTATGTCAGTAATGCTTTATGTTGATATCACAAGCCAGGATTAGTTTTGGTAAAGATGGCACAAACTGCTATTTTCCTGATTCATAACTTTATATCAATACCTCCTATGAGTGATGTCTGATCTATAATTGTGATTGACAGTCATATTCTGACGAGACCACTAACGCGTATCTCCTTGCCTTCAACGCAATGCTGCAGACACTGTAGCAGGTGTTAAGCAGTGTGTGTGTCTGTGGGGGAGAGGGGGGGGGGTTGGATGTGTGTGTAACGATGACTAGGAGTAGAGATACAGGCTAGGGAGATCTGTACCTTGGCCAGATGAGCCATACGCTGCACACAGGGAGCTCATTGACTGCAGCCTAAAATGGTGAGAAGGCCTTTTATCGATATCTTTCAGTGCATTGTTTGACAAGAGGGCGTACTCTGTCGCGCAGTGACCTTCTGGTGTGAAATGCTGGACCAAAGGCTTTGGGCTTTGTCACCAATGTCATCGAAGTGCTGTTATGGTGTGTTCCAGATGCCTCGGACACCAGCCTTCCGAGGTCCAAGTGGGGAAATCTCCCAGCTTTCTTGCGGCATTTCTCGGAGGCATTTTTTGGTGGTGCCCCCTCGGAATTCTGAGAGTAGACCGAGCTCAGTGATGACGCTCTCAACAAAAATGGCTGCACCCGTGAAGAGATTTATTTTCTTTGTATTTGTACCACGTTGGTCATTTTAATGTCGATACTCTTACACACGTCACCAATGTATGCATTGCACAGTCTTGCTGTGCGTGCAATACAATGTAAAGTTGTGGTGTTCGTTTTCGAGCTGGTTTGCTAAAGAGGCTAATGTAGCTAACAATAACAATGACTAGCCAATGACATGACACGATCACAAAGACGAACGCTATAACGCTATTATGCTACGAGACAGGAAATTACGTCACAAGTGCAACTCGGAAGGCTGGTGTCCGAGGCATCTGGAACACACCATTACAACAGCTGGGTTAATCACCCCCCCCCCCCCCCCCCCCCCTTCCCCACCACCACTAATCCTCTATTATTTTCTTGTTCAGGTATCTCAACACTCAGTTCATAAAGAAAAATAAACTGACGGAGGCAGACTTGCAGTATGGCTACGGAGGAGCAGACATGAATGAGCCGCTCATGGAGATCGGCGAGGTACGGACTCTCGATCGACATGAAAATTCTGATTACTGGAGCTGATCAAGTTAGAGAGAATTGGGGCAAAGATGGCATCGTTAGGTTCAGTCACTCAGTCCATTAATGTTTCCATTTAAGCCCACTCTCAATAAAGATAGGTTACACTTAATTATAGACTTATAGCCCTTTTCATTGATCTCAGTTTTAGGCTGCAATGCCTAAACCTTAATTTGGTCAATATTTCTTAACAGTAGGCGAATTACAAGGTACATGGCCTGGCTCAAACAAAATCCCAACTAAAACACACTTCAACTGGATATATCTCACATTTTAAAATGTCCTCAATGGCTACAACATTAACATCTCTGTTTAGAAGTGTATCCTACTAGCCCCAACACATTTAAGAAAAGCAGGTGAACTGTGGTGAACTAGCCTGTATAATTCACAGATGAAAACTGGAAACAAGGGTAAATCAATTGTAGACTATCTGGAGTTTTTGTTGCCCATAATCAAAAGAGCGCCTACAAACTAGTACATGAGTAATCGCAGATATTTGATCAGTGCATTTGAATACAATTGTGGTTGATTTCTTGCATCCCTGGTGGTGACATCCTCTCTTGGATTTGTGTTCACAGCTGGCGCTGGACATGTGGCGGAAACTGATGATCGAGCCACTGCAGGCGGTCCTCATTCGGATGCTTTTAAATGAAATCAAAAAGTCAGTTCCTTCGACACGATGCTTTTACTGACCACTTTTATTTTCACCCAAGAACCGTCTTATGACATGATGAATTAAAGTGATTAGTTGTCAGTCATCTGAGAGAGTTCAAAGACATACTCCATCATGCTTCTGTTCTGCTGCCCTTGAGTTGGCTGGAGTGTTGGTGCTTAAATGAGAGCTTTTGCTTGAAACGTGGGCATGCATATTTTATTCTAAGTGAACCAATCAATGACACGTTCACACGTGTCCCTGACTTATAGTCTACAACTCCAAGTAGCCCAGTCCTGTGGTAGAGCCCAGCCTTATACGTCTTAATGTTTTTGCAGTGACCGATGTGGTGAGGACCCCAACCAGAAGGTAATCCATGGGGTTATCAACTCCTTTGTTCATGTTGAACAATACAAGAAGAAGTTTCCACTTAAGGTGAGCTGTCAACCTCCTGCTATTGGTTGCCGTTGCAAGATACATGGACATATGTGACATCTGTGTTTATTCAGCCATAATTTACATTGTTCTGACTGTGAAATATGAGACCTCGTTGTTAATTTGTTTTTGTTGGAATGAAACTGGGTGAATCAAACTAAGGGAGAAACTGAAGTTGAGGTCTAGCTAGAGAACATTGTAGCGAAGAGAAAAGCACAGGTTTTAATGTCTTCTGGACGGCTGCTCTCAGATGTCCCTTCCTTTGTTCACTGCTCTCCTAATGGAGCGTAGCTTCCTGATGCACTACATCCTGTACTCCAGAGATTTTCTGCCACTTGCACTGAACTAAATGACCACATGGAGTGAGGGGAAACTATTTACGTCTAGTAGCGCAGGTGTATAGCATCCGTAGGTTTAGATGCTTTTAATTAACGATGGGATGAATGGTTCACCATCAAATCTTTTGATTGACTGTTTATGAAATGTAGTATTTTACGTATTTTAAGTCAATACTTGATGATACACAATTTGATTTACTGCATTGCTGTTACTGTACTACATATGACTCAAATCCTTGCTTTGTTTACACATTGCGCCTCCATTTGTCTTCCAAGCAGTGTGGGATTAACCTCCTTCTCGCATTCTCTCGCATTCTCCAGTTTTATCAGGAGATCTTTGAGGGGCCGTTCCTGACGAAAACGGGAGAGTATTACAAACAGGAGGCGTCCAATCTACTGCAGGAGTCCAACTGCTCACAGTATATGGAAAAGGTGTGTGTGTGTGTGTGTGTGTGTGTGTGCTATGATTGTGTTTGTGTATCCACGCTCTTATCAGGCAGGGGATTACACTGCCAGGGATTGCTTATGTCGCTACTGTCAATCTGCCAGCGTTATAGGTCAATCTTGTGTATTAGCCATACCGCTAAACTGCCAGGAGCGAGATCATAACCTCCGCTAAGTCCCACCCACACCCTCCACCCCCCCTGTGTGTGTGCGCGTGTGTGTGTGTGTGTGTGTGTGTGTTGCAGATCAGTTCCAATAATCTGATTACGATGATGAATTGATGTACAACAGCAGCATCAGATAAGCACGAGCAGGCCCCAGTGCAGGGTTTTGCTTTTACTCTCCACTCATGCCCGGTTGAGACACAGTGCTTTATACCACACTGTTTTGATTATAATAATTCATTGCATCAACACCCACAACCTTAACATAGTGGTTGTGTGTCTTGTAGTTGATTATTGCTCCTCAAAATAATAGCACAAAATAAAAGCCTAATGAATAAACATAAAGGATGATTCAATTAAACCACAATGAAACGTGTCTATACGCAATATTCGGCTCCTGCATCATTTGCTAACTATGAATAGCCCACACCTACATGGTAGGCTATATGAGCTGGAAATAAGCCACTTTAAAGTGCAGTAATCTGAACAAAGTATTTAAATCTGGCATTTTCAACTGCGGAATATGGCTGTAAATCTTTGGCTATAAATACACTCAAGTCTTATGTGATTTCCTGTCATCAATCTAAGTTAGATGAATCTTTTTCAAAAATATTCTCAAATCAGGCGTCTAATTTTTCTGTGCCGTACCATATTTCAGTCCGTCCTAAATAGCTTGCGTGTTACCCACCAAACCATGCGTGAATACCAGTATGGTATGGTACTTTATGGATGTGGACTTACACCCCTAATATTCTCACACACGTACCGTCAGTTTGTGGGTAAAACCACTTTGGTTACAGGTCATTGACTTGTGCTTTGGTGTTGCATAGCCAAATTAAACTCACTATGTCGATTTGACTAAGAAGACTCTTGTTAGGAATTCGAGAATAGTTCTAATTCTAGAATATAGTTCCTTTTGCTTCTAGATCAAGTTTGACTGCTGCAACTGTCAACACAATCAGTGTATTTGCCCCAAAATAACACCACTCACATGAACCTCACTAACCCCTACTTCCCTGTCCTCCTTTGACTCCCCACACCTCTCCCGCTGCTCTCCTCCCTCTGTCCCTTAATGCCCTCCTGCAGGTCTTGGGGCGGTTGAAAGACGAGGAGGTGCGGTGTCGGAAGTACCTCCACCCCAGCTCCTATGCCAAAGTCCTCCACGAGTGCCAGCAGAGGATGGTGGCCGACCACCTGCAGTTCCTGCACGGCGAGTGTCAGAACATCATCCGGCAGGAGAGGAGAGAAGGTACGCACCGTGGTCATGGACCACCGCTGTGGTTGCTTTGGGGGGTTGTTTATTCCCGATCCGCTGCCTCTTAAATTCGTTGTGTTGCATCACTTGTAGTGAAACCATGTTCGCCCTGAGTCACGAGTGGTTTGCTGATGGACATTTTATTGTAGTTACCGTTCACGTGATACACAAAGCGAAAGCTTGATTACAGTTCATGTCAGTTCAGTATTGGCTATTTAAAGGAGAAGTGAACTCAACAATCATTTTTGTTGTTGCTGATATGCTTATATGATCTTCAGCGTGTGTGTGTGTGTGTGTGTGTGTGTGTGTGTGTGTGTGTGTGTGTGTGTGTGTGTGTGTGTGTGTGTGTGTGTGTGTGTGTGTGTGTGTGTGTGTGTGTGTGTGTGTGTGTGTGTGTGTGTGTGTGTTTTTATTCTCCTGACCCTCCAGATATGGCCAACAAGTACACTCTGTTGCGGGCCGTCGCCAACGGTTTACCTCACATGATCCAGGAACTACAGGTCCACATCCACAACGAGGGTCTCCGGGCAACCAGTAACCTCTCTCAGGAAAATGTAATGCAGCAGTTACTGTGTTTGTGTATATGTATGTTTTTGACTCGTCTTGAGAGCGTGCAAACTCTCTATTACTAAGCTGTTCCTCCTGTTCCCTTTTCATGTAAATACATGCATGTGAAACATTTTCCTGTATTTATACAGTAAAATGCCTCACTGTCACTCCTGCTGACAGTTGGAGTGACTTATCCGCTCTGTTTAAGGGCAAAGACCATATGTCTAACAACCAGGCTGTATACTGTTTCCATTGTCTGACCCTTTCCCCTGCTTCCACAGATGCCCACCCAGTTTGTGGAGTCCGTTCTGGAGGTTCACAGTAAATTTGTCCAGCTCATTAACACAGTTCTGAACGGAGACCAGCATTTCATGAGCGCTCTTGATAAGGTACTTATCAAGAGGGACTGCTAGCTAGTCGCCATGGAATGACACTTATTCCTCATTTATCTATCTGTTCTGTATAGTTAGATTTGCTGGTCATAATCCTGAACCTGCACTCTGTCAGTTTTTGTACTTAAAATAAAACTTAAACTCTAAAATCTGGGCACATAAAAACCTCTCTCCTTTGCTCAGGCTCTGACGTCCGTAGTCAACTACAGAGAGCCAAAGTCCATCTGCAAAGCTCCTGAACTGGTGAGTGGGACACACACACACACACACACACACACACACACACACACACACACACACACACACACACACACACACACACACACACACACACACACACACACACACACACACACACACACACACACACACACACGTGTGACCCCCGTTCCATCTCCATTCCCCATGCAGCTGGCCAAATACTGTGACAATCTGCTGAAGAAATCTGCCAAGGGTATGACTGAGAACGAGGTGGAAGACAAGCTGACCAGCTTCATCACGGTCTTCAAGTACATAGATGACAAGGATGTCTTTCAGAAGGTGACATCCGACTAGACTCACTCTCTCGGCCAATCTCGTTATTTGAAAATAAATAATGCTTGCTGTGATGATTGTATACAAAAGGGTGAACTCTTGACAGAATAGGAGCCAATACCAAACAAGTATTGAGTGTGTCTCTCAACATTCCCATGTCATAATACTATGCTACTTTGTTATAATTAGTTTAATTAAGGGTTGCCCTGTTCACTGGATCACTGCCAGATACACATTTCAGGTTGTCTGTCATTTTTTAACAGCAATCATACATTATTTTCAGTTTTATGCCAGAATGCTAGCGAAACGGTTAATTCACGGCCTATCGTTGTCGATGGATTCTGAAGAAGCAATGATCAACAAATTAAAGGTAAGCATGTCTCAAATGACAAAAAAACACTAGCACTACTCATTGTTATAACACAACATCTCAAATCATGTCATTAATCCTCTGTCCTTTGTACCGTGATGACACCACTGACCCGGTAGCTACACTGAGCACGAAAGTGTCACAAACCATATTGAGTGTAGCCTTGCGTTGCAAAGCACTGCGTAGCTTTTTGACCTGCTCCACCAGCCATGCTGTGGCGCCGCAGTGGCATGTCGGGAGCAACACGTTGGTTCACTGCAATTATCAAACGTTTAAGCTATTGTGATCACGCTAATGTTATAACACAACACATAGCTGGCCCGACTACATCATTTCAAGCTTTGGATAATTGTCAGGATTTCCGATGGAATATCCAAATGTCCGGAGAGAACAAAAGCATATTTCCCTGCCTGAATCTGAGCCGGCGGAGACCAATGGTGCAGAATTCAGTTTTTATCAAATTATCGTTTTTTCCTTTTCATTTCTAATGTGATTTTAATGTGAACTGGAGCCAGCAGCCAACAACAGAGCAGACGGTTATATCCGGTGACTAAGTACCAAGTACTTACTATGAAAATCCCACGCACAAATACATGTTTATTCACAGATTCTTGTGTGGAGGGCCGTGGTGACATCCATCAAAATTTACCTCCGGCCTAATGTAGCATTCAGCTGTACGCCGTGCGTCCGTCTGCTGCGCGTCAGACTGGGTCAGTGTAGCAGCTCACTAATTAGAGTGGGAGTGTATCCTTACGGCTCGAAGCTATACGAGGGGATGCTTTTGTGCTTAGTCTAGCAGCGGGGGACGACCGCCCACTGACTAACTCCCCATCAACCATGAAAAATCACAGATTTTGAAATTGCCAAACTCTTAACGTTACAGCAAGCATGCGGCTACGAGTTCACCAGCAAACTGCACCGAATGTACACGGACATGAGCGTCAGCGCCGACCTCAACAACAAGTTCAACAACTTCATCAAGACCCAGGAGACAGTGGTGGACCTCGGCATCAGCTTCCAGATCTACGTATTACAGGTGAGGAGGAACAGCACACACACATTGGGCAGGCGGTGTTTCAGGATGGATGGATAGAGCGATAAATGGAACAGGATCAAATTGTTTCGTGTTTTACAGGCTGGTGCCTGGCCCCTCACACATGTCCCCTCCTCCACCTTCGCCATCCCTCAAGAGCTAGAGAAGAGTGTACAGATGGTGAGTTGGCACTTACTAGAGAAAAGCGCAATCAGACATGGTGTCAGTGGCAGGGAGCTGAGGCCCTTATGGAAGTCTATGAAAAAGGGCTCTGTTGCATTATGTCATGTCTGCCTCTGTCTTCCTTTACAGTTTGAGTTGTTCTATAATCAGCACTTCAGCGGGAGGAAGTTGACCTGGCTGCATTATCTTTGCACAGGTAACACACACACACTTACACACTCACGCACATGTACAAATACACACATGTACACACAATCTTTGTACACACACACACACACACACACACACACACACACACACACACACACACACACACACACACACACACACACACACACACACACACACACACACCCCTTTTACAATTACAGTCTTTTTTTTCGTAGTGAAATAGTCTGCCAAAGACGTTGAAGTCGCTTAGCAACCGAATCCGCTGGGGTTGATAAGTTACCGGACTAATTGCGGAGTGATACGAAAGACGTGGAAAAAATCCACTTTCCTTGACAGCGGTCATTATATGCTTAGCATGGTCATTATTGAAAATTAATTCACCACTGGAAGTCGGGAAGGCCCATGCAAGTGAACGGAGCGTTCCACAGCATTGAGAAGAGCCGTGTAATAAAGAAGAATAACATCTTAAGAAGCTTATTTAAAAATTTGGACTAAACACGCAAGGGCATTAATGGTGCAACCACCTTATGACAAAATAACCCCTGTGCAACATCCTGTGTGTGTGCGCACACACACACACACACACACACACACACACACACACACACACACACACACACACACACACACACACACACACACACGGCAATTAAAGGCTCAGGACGTAATCCTGCCGAAATGAGAGGCCTGGAGTGAAAGGAATACCCGGTCCTGTGTCTCAGTGGTTTAGCCTGCAGACCAGTCTTCTCTCTTTGGCACGCAAGCCATTGGGTTTAGCACGGCCAGGCGGTGGCTCACGTGTTGGTGAGTTAGTTCACAACCTCACTGTGGGATTTAACGTTAACACATGGTGATTGAGAAAACATACGTTTTCCAGAAGCTGACACCAAACAGGTTCTTGGGTCGCCTTGGTAACGCGTTTTTTATCTTTCCATCTGTTCACCACATATAAAACAAATGACTGTCGAGGGAGTTTAATTTCACACAGGGATAACGTGCGTCAGCAGGATCGTGTTGACAAACATTTATATACAGTGGAATATATTGTGTGCTCTTTCTGGCCATTGTTTCAGTTTATTAATATTGTTGAGGGTCAATTCAAACATATCCATGTTAGGTGTAGCAACTTATGCAAAGAATTCACAAATTTTGGGATGTCAATATAAATTGAACTGCAAAATGTGTCAAAATAACACCTTTGGTAAAAAAATAAAATCTGAAATAAAGTGAAAATGATTCATAAAGTCTGCCCCCATGTGACCTACAGGCGAGGTGAAGATGAACTACCTGTCCAAGCCCTATGTGGCCATGGTGACGACCTACCAGATGGCCGTGCTGCTGGCCTTCAACAACAGCCAGACGGTGGGCTACAAGGAGCTGCAGGACGGCACCCAGATGAACGAGAAGGAGCTGCAGAAGACCATCAAGTCCCTGCTGGATGTCAAGATGGTCACCCACGACTCTGAGAAGGTAGGTGTGCGTATGTGTGTGTGATGTCAATTACTGCTGCGATAGTTGTATTCTGTCGCCACAACCCTACTTTCTTTAAGGCCACCGCTGTGAAACAATAACAATAGCCTTCTGGTGATGATTAATAATTCACTTCAACTCTTTTTAACAGGAGGACATCGAACCCGAGTCCACGTTTTCACTAAATATGAGCTTCACGAGTAAAAGGACAAAATTCAAGATCACAACGTCGATGCAGAAGGACACACCGCAGGTGAGATGAAACGCACGGACACACACTTCTTGACGACGACCCGTAAAGATCCTCTCGTTGTGATGCCTGGTGTCGAGTTTAAAGCCCTTTATTCTTTATACCTCGCAGGAGATGGAGCAGACGAGGAGCGCTGTGGACGAGGACCGCAAGATGTATCTTCAAGCTGCCATCGTGAGAATCATGAAGGCCCGCAAAGTTCTCCGACACAACGCCCTAATCCAGGAGGTGGGTGGGAGCTACCATCGTGTAGCCTGGCTTGAGACGCAGACAGCAAAACAGCCCAATAGAGGGGATGCCAAACCGGGGCAAAACGACAAGTGCAATAATGATGATCCATTTTTAGTTCAACAGTTATTTTTCTGTGTTTGTCATGACAAAATGCATTGAACAAAACCTAGACTTCAGGAATCATTTCCTGAATCACATTGTTGGTAATGCAGATCTTGACAACCAATGAGGTAAAATCCTTAGTTGTTCATATTATATTGGTGTCCTAATAGTCGGACTCTACGACAACGTTCCTGTAACCAAAATCCAACATGATTTCCGGCTGTCATTTTAACAAGGGAGAGACGTGTGGGAAGATAGAAAGTTAGGAGTTAGCAAATTCTTGTTGTTGGGAATAACACGTACGTCCCCAGCATATCAAACAGGGCCCCATCAGTAGAAATTGTACAGATGGGTGGAGATGGGGAAATCCAGATGGAATGTGGACATAAATACACATGGTACACTTAATTTTGTTTGCTTAAGGGTTGACCTGCCCCAGCAATTAAGCAGAGGTTGGCTACAACAAAGGATTCTTTGCGGAAATAACCTTAACATACAAACAAACGCAGACACTTTCACCACACACTCACACTCTCTCTGGGACAGATCATTGTGAGACTCAGGTCGAAGCATGCCTGCACTTCAAGAGGTGTTTAGCTGGAAGCTGCACAAACACTAACTCACACACCTCCATACATGCATGGCTCTGGTATGCCACAACCATTTCATATAAATTTAGTCAACGTGCAAACGGTGATCATGTTTCGTCTCACTCACCACCATATTTATGAAACTGTCAGTCTTTGGTGCACCTTGTTTTGCTCTTTGGTTGGTTCCACTTGTGTTCCACTTGTTGTTCTATACCCCCCTAGTGTGTCCACGTGCAAACAATAACGTGGGTCGTGTGACTGTGTGTTGGCAGGTCATCAACCAGTCCAAAGCCCGGTTCAACCCCAGCATCAGCATGATCAAGAAGTGCATCGAGGTGCTTATCGACAAGCAGTACATTGAGAGGAGTCAGACGTCGGCAGATGAGTACAGCTACGTGGCGTAGACTGAAACAGACAGAACGACACCGCGCAGAACAGAGGCCTGGTCGGGGAAGCACCCCCCCACCAGACCGTCCATCCACACTGACCGGCGGACGCAAGGTTCAAATCATCCTCTAGGAACACAGAAAACACAAAAAAAAAGACATCCTCATCCTCATCGCCATCATCCTCATCCAATGGATTTTGACTCTGGCTGTCTCGTGTGACTCCCACAGAGGGGACCAAAGCAGGACTGGAGCCTCCGTCACGGGCGTGGCCGTGTGTGTGTGTGAGAGAGAGAGAGAGAGAGAGAGAGAGAGAGAGACAGACTCTCACACTCAGTGATTCACGTTAGGCAGCAAACAGACACAAGCCCACCCGCCTCCATTGATAATTTAGCGCCATGGCCCCTCCACCCTCCGTCTGTTTTTATGCTGTTTACAACATCACCAGTGCCACGCACCCGTGCGTCAGTCAGACGAAAAAAAAAGTAATGCCTAACAGCTTCTTGTGCAAAGGAGCTGATTAAACACATTAGATTGACCTAACCGGGATATGAATAACTAAATTAAAGAAAAAAACGATCTGGAGAGGAATGGGAAAAGAGTGAGCTGTGTGGTGACTAGACACATAAAAAGGCTTTTTTTTTCTCCTCCGTTTTGCAGTTGTGTGTTTCCTTTTTTTAACATACCAGACATAGAAAAAATATTGTAATAAAACTGGTATACTGACTATTGTATCTTCTTTCAAATGTAAAGAAAAAAATGAGGTGACAAACGAGATTATGCTGCTTGTCAAATAAATAAATAAACAACACAGGGGTTTTTATGTAAACAATTGTTTATTTGTTCCCGTTTTAACTGTTGGCATGCCTCCATTTCTTTGTTATGTGTTGAGATTGTTTTTTTATTCATGTGTTCAAACCAGCCAAGGTCTGACGGGCCATTCTAATTCAAATTGTTAATGTATTGGCTTTAAACTCGAAAGATGAGTATATTAGTATAGGGTTAATTGGTAAGTATTTTACATTTGCGATCTCTTCCACTGACAATCGCTTGTCGACAATGTAAAACCAAACAAGATCTACGTGGTAAATTCAATAGAAAGTCAAGATAAATATGACCCCGACGTGATTTGAACACGCAACCTTCTGATCTGGAGTCAGACGCGCTACCGTTGCGCCACGAGGCCCTTGTCAGAGGAACTGCTATTAATTCAAACGGATCTTTTTAAATGACAGAAATCGGTATCTGGAATTCGAATTACGAATGGAAAATAGCATAATTAATATTTAAGTATATAAATTAGACAAGTATACATATGCAGATATATATATACAGTAATTTATACAGTAATTATACAAAACTTTGATCAAATCTCACTATCTTATCACGCTCCTATTACCTGCGGTCAAAGCCACCTCGATGTATTCACGCAGAGTTCTTCGGTTGCAATAACGTCAATTAACATGGGTCCACCGCGACTTCGAGTCTATCACAAGCCAATCACAAAGGGCGCCAATTAGCGAATGATTATTCTAACCATGGCTCTGATTCTACGTTCCGTAGGCCTATGACATTTAACCCTTCCTGACAAACACACGCCTACTCGGGGAACACAACAGGCACGGTTATGAACGTGTCTCGGAAAAGTGTCTCAATGTTCAACCTGTAGCTAAGCCTATTCTGTTTTACATGTTAAAGCATTACATTATTTTTTTAGTTATTACAATATTGTGCTCGTTACGTTTCGTTCATCGGTTCAAACACGCGGTAAAGGCAGACACAGGCGCACCGCTCCCGACTCTCCACAGGCGATGATAAGTTGGAGTGACTCGACTACAGCGCTGCTGCTCGCGGTCACCAGAGAGCAGAGCGAGACGCCACCCCGCTCCGCGCTCGAGCCGCCAGTGCTGCTGCTCGCGCTACCCAAAAACAACTCACGAGGATCTAGGCGACGAATCGGCACTTTTTCCTCCCTGTGAACGAACAGGTGGTATTGGGAAAACACTTCAACTTCCTACAAGGTTTTCTGGGAATTATATTTCGGCGTTCACCTTTTTGGGAATGTTTTTTCTTGTGTCTTTGGATGCCTCGCGCTTTCTAGTCGGAATTACAAAGTAACAGGAGAAACACACACTCACAGGAGGAAAGCATGAAAGTGACGGTGTGTTTCGGGAGGACTCGTGTGGTCGTCCCCTGCGGAAATGGGACTATAAAAGTACATAGTCTTATCGAACAAGCGGCTATGAGATATAAAAAGGTTATTGCCAAGGTAAGAACCACTGCATTCTGTCACAGTTCCCGAGGCGATCCTCAGCACGAGAGCTTACATCTGCACTGTATCCTCAATATGGCGCATTTCTTAGGAGCAGGGCTGGAAGAGTGAACAGAGTACATTATTATTCCGGATTGAGTGGCAGCTCACTGTCTCATATGTACCCAACAATTCCGAGACAATTGCTCGATAGTTTCTTGCAAGGAGTTTGAAAGTGAACGGCTAATGGACTTTTCTTTCTCCTGAATATACAGGTCGACACGTCGAATGCAAATATATTACACAATTGTTTCGTTTTTAAACACACCGCGCCAATTTGTGCGTGTGCGTCGGTGTATGTGTGTGTGTGTGAGGAGAGAGAGAGAGAGAGAGAGAGAGAGAGAGAGAGAGAGAGAGAGAGAGAGAGAGAGAGAGAGAGAGAGAGAGAGAGAGAGAGAGAGAGAGAGAGAGAGAGAGAGAGAGAGAGAGAGAGAGAGAGAGAGAGAGATTTTAATTTGTGTTATGTTTTCAGTCTGTCAAATACTCAATGATATCCGAATATGTCCAACAACAACAACATTCAACTGTTGCCTTGCCATAGTTAGTTTCAGCTTTTTGATGATTAGATGACTAACCCTAACCCTAACCCTAATTGAAATGGAAGTATACTAGTCTCACTATTTTAATATACTATATTTTCAATTTCAATAGTGTAGCGTTGCAATACTCTTTTTCATGCTGGCACTGATGTTGAAGTGGTGGATTTTATCACTTTGTAGACAAACACTAATACACAGACACAGACACTACAGGGCCTTGAAGTGCACTTCCTCCCTTGAACACACATCTACATGTACGCACACACACATATGCACACACATGCACACACTTAGACACCCATACACACACACACACACACACACACACACACACACACACACACACACACACACACACACACACACACACACACACACACACAATCGATACATTCACATTTTTCTTTTGTCTTCTTGGAGACACGGTCCAAATTGACATTTTCCAAAGACAATGTTAAACGTAGGGTAAATACCTTCATAGGTCCATTCTATTCACCGTTCCCAATTTCAGGGAATTCAGGATTTGAGACATGTCACAACACACACGAGCAGTGAAGTTATATGAACGCATCACCTGAGGGGAGAAACCAGGGAAGCCGAACAAGGTTCTACATTCAAACTATTTCCCTTCTCCCCTCATGTGTGTGTGAACTTCATAAGCTAGGGTACCTCAGGAGTCTTAGAAGAGATGCCAGTTTTTTAAATACTTATTTAAATACAATAATAATTAAAAGCTTCGACAGAGTCATTTTTCATGTGAAAGCAGATATAAGTACATAATAACACCTGCATGGTACTTTTTCACAAGAATCCCAGCAGTACAAATAATCATAGTATTTGCTTGTTTAAAGAAACCTGTAATTGTTTTGCATTTTGCTGTGCTGTTCTCAGTAGTGAACATAATGCAGATATGAATGGGATCTAGTCAGAACATGAAGGGCTCCAATATAGAGTATCAGTGAAATGATTGATCTTCTCAATAAATACATTCAGTTATATATGGTGTATTATTACATTTAAACTACTATCCCGTCAGCTATTTACGGTTGGCAATTATAGATCAAATGCATATTGAATAGAATAACATTATTATTATGAAGATTTGGCACAAGTTGATTCCTGATTTCCCCCCCCCCCCCTGATCAGCAGTGTTAATAACAACATCTCTCACCAGGCGTTGATCCTTATTGGTTTTCAATATGCATGAGAGTGGTGGTGTTAAGATGTGCAGTGCGGTGCATTTTGAACATCAATGAGTAAGTCTAAAGCCTTGCATTATGTGGCATTCTGAAACGTGCTGTGCGAAGTTCATAAGGTCATGCCCCAGAAGTTGTGTGTTAATGTTACACAGTCGGTTTCGGTCACACTCTGTCAACTTCCATTGGAGTTTATCCCCCCCCTCTGTATCTCGCTGTGCTCACAGTGACAGAGGGAGTCTTCTGTTCCCCTTTTAACTGACCGTGTCTGGGATCAGCACTCAGAACCTTGTCTTCAGATCCTCAGGTGACACTTAAGCCTTGTAAAGTAAAACAAGCCTGTATTGGCTGCTCAGCAGAGATCTCTCTGCTGCTGGAGGTTAAAGTGATGGTCAACAAAACATAACATAACATAACATATCACAGAGGGATGTATCAATTACACAAAATATCTTGTCAAAAAGTATATTAAAGGCTGTGTCAGTGATATTTATTTATTAGAATAAAGGTTAAATTTCTCTATATTCTGACAGCAATCACTGATATAGAGTGTTTGGTCAGTAACATACCAATCCCTCCAAGTTCCTCCACTCCATATCCAATATATCCATATCCAATCAGGAGAAAGAACTCCACAAAGAGGCGAGCCCACTCTGCAGGTTGACCGGCAGGTAGCAGGATTTCAGTGTTGACGGACAATGGTGGAACAGGTAAAGCTACTGGTTCCAGCACTGCAAGGAACAACTCACAGAACATGCCAAAGAAAATAATGACACTGTGGTGTGGTGAAGACGCTCTGTGTCCATGTGGCAATGATGGAGGGGAGTGCTCATGCAGCACCTTTAATTTAGATAGCCACTTAGCTTATAAACTCTGTCTTAGAAAGACTCAGGAATGTAGGGGCACGGTCTGAATCTGTCCTCCCCCACCCTCTTTTTACTTCCTAAAAGTCAGAAACTTCTGCACTGTCACCGCAATGTCAGTGTTCCGTAACCGGCTACGTTGCCAAGAGCGGTAATATACTGCAAATGAGATTGCAGTGGATTTCTTCAGTGAGAGTGCAGTGGACTTTCTGGTGCTTAATGCAGACCTTGATAATAATAACATAATTAACATAAACACTTACAGAACATAAGAAGAGTAAATCTTGAATGTCTTAGCTCAGGAGGTAGAGCGGGTTGACCGTTAACCAGAAGGTTGTTAGTTTGAGTTTGCTGTCGAGGTGTCCCTAAGAAAGTCACCTCACCCTTACTGCTCGCAACAGGCTGGCTGTCACCTTGCATGGTTGACTACGCCATGAATGTGTGTATGAACTGTTGTAAGTCGCTTTGGGTAAAAGTGCAAAATTCTCAAAAATTGTAATTTAAAATGCATACATTACAACAAAAAACGTAGCGATGGATTCACCTTTGTTCGACCAGTATGTTGTTAGTGTGTCTGTTGAGAACCCTGTGGCAGATCTTCTCTGCTCAATCGCAAGCTCCCGCTTTTTTGATGTACAGACATCTATATCTCACTTGCTTCACATTAAGCAGCCTTCAGAGAGGGAGAGCTTAAACCAGCCATCAAAATGGTTGTCAGGGCTCATTAGCTCAATACACCAGACCCCTGCAATCCACCACTCCCCCAGCCACAGTTACGTAAGAGAAGGAAGCTAATTCAGTTATGTCAAAAGGAACATTATTACGGTAATTAGCCCTAATTGGGGTTGGGGGGCTGTGGGGATGTGTGAACTATTGGCAGAATAACTTAGAAGTTTCACTAAACTTTGTGTGTTGCAGAGGAACACAATGCCGTCAGAGGAGGATGACTGTAATTTTGGTCAGGCAGTGTTAGGGACGGTGTGTGTGTGTGTGTGTGTGTGTGTGTGTGTGTGTGTGTGTGTGTGTGTGTGTGTGTGTGTGTGTGTGTGTGTGTGTGTGTGTGTGTGTGTGTGTGTGTGTGTGTGTGTGTGTGTGTGTGTCTCAGGGTGGTGGTTTTATTTGTGTGGGCAGGCACACATTAATGTATTCCAGAGTGGAGATCATGGCATAATGGGAGACACAGTGAACCTCAAGTTTGAACTCAATGACCTCCGGCCAAGAAAAAATCACCACAATAGCATCGCAAGCCAGTTTTTTCCCCTCTCCCCTCAGCCCTCTCCCAATGCTCCTCATTCATTCTCGTCTTGTTCCTCAACCCTCCCATCTGTGTCTCCTTTTCTCGTGTCTCTTTACCGGTCCCCCCCGCCGTGATCATTGTTTGTTTCTTTCACCCAGCTGGTCAACACCGGACACTTTGCTCCTTGCAGCTGACTGGGCAACACAGCCCTTCCTCTTAAACAGTCCCATTTCAGCGTCTCTCTAGGATTGGCCTTTTTTCCCCCGGTTTCTTTTTTCTTCTCTTTTATCAAAACATTGCACTCCTGCGGCTTGGTGGAGTCATGTTAGGCCAAGGTTATGCTGATGTGGAGGGATTTATTCTCACACTGGTCGAAGGGTATTTTACACAGTGTTCACTGACTGAAAAGTACAAAACATACCAACTGCAACTCTAACTGCAACTCAACAATCTTAATTGATGACCTTAATTTATGATGAAAAGTTCATTGTCATTTTCCCACCCCAAAAATGTCGGTTTACACCGCCCTGGTCGTCTGCTTCCATACCACTCATGACCATTATGAGAATATACATTTATTATAGTACAGTAACATAGCACAGTTTATTTATTCTTCTTTCCCTACATGTCTACTTCTTACTTCAATCTAACTGTTTGAGCTCAAAGGACTATGTACTAAACTTTGATTCTCACCAAAATCTTTGTGAATGATGTTTGGTTTGGCGTCAACACCTGAATGACTAACAACATGCTAATTATTATACTTAACCAGGAAACATGTTGCATTCATCCATGAAGTCGCCATAGCATGAATCAGGCTACTATCTTGTCATAGTGATCTTTTGAATGGGCCTACTTTCTCCTTTTGTAAAATATGTACACATCATGTCCGTGGCTATAGAACTACATTCATGTGGATATGGATAGCAGTAGAGAGCAGTGATGGACTGGGATCAAAAAACGGCCCTGGCATTTGCACGTTATAACAGCGGGTTGGTCGCGGACATGTTTGTGGGGGGGGGGGATAGATATAATAGATAATGCGGGGCCGCCGTCGCGACGGAGAGGCTGCGCGATCCCGCATGCCGAAGCATGCTGCTCCGTGATTGGCCGGCCCAAACGGCCCACGAGAGGCCAAACGGCCCACGAGAAGCCGCGGCCCTTCTGGCATCTGCCCAAATGCCAGACCGTCCAGTCCGTCACTGGTAGAGAGGGCAGTAGAGAGAATAGATTAGAATATGCATATCGTTACACCCCTACTAATAAGTGTGAGCCGATGACACACACACGCACGGGCGGCTATAAAAGCCTGAGGCGTGTTTCTGTGATTGTGACACTGGAAATGTAGCCTCTGTAGCAAGTGGAAGGTGCGGTGTATAGGCGTAGAGAGTTTTAAGTGGGAAATTGATGTAGGCAACACTGTCATTTTTCTGAATATAAAAATTGGCAAGAGACAGAGGATTTGAAGAGATAATCCATGGAATCCTTATTCAGGGTGTTCTTTGGTCGAGATTACTACCAGCACAACATTTTTTACATTGTTGATCTGGTACAAAATATGTGGCTGGAAATATGCTCACACGTTGCATACTTTTTCATCCCTTGGGGACTTTTAATTAGACGCTATTTGCCAGCTCAGGCTGACAATAGTGTGTGTCTGTGTGGGTCTGCAATGCATACTACAGGGCTGGGTCACTGTGGCCACTTCTTAGCCCAGGTCCAACGTTGCAGTGTTGTGTTGCTCTTTGAAGGAGCGTGGTTCTCAGCCCAGGCTTTGCTGCAGTCATTGAAATGTGACACTGTGTTTCAGATTTCAATGAGACATGAGAAGCTAGACCAACAGCAATGCCTGCAATTTCTCGCAGGGCATGGGTACTTTTCACGACGTGATCCATAACTAATCGTTGATGATTGTTTGCATCTCATTTTTGCTCTCTGGTTCAGTTTCTTTCTTTCTCCCCCAAAAACGAAATATATCAGATATCACTGCTTTTGCTCAAATTGCACACATAGGTGGGCAACCCTTAAAGTTGAAGGCTGGAAATCAATGGTGCTACATTCTGTCTTTCCTTCTTCACCTCTCTCTATTCCACTCTCTCTTGTGCAGCTGAAACAGCTTACGACACAAGGTCATCCTGGGCTCTCACTGCTGTGACATGGTCTAGGACAGAGGTTTTTCAGGCCGACCTCTTGGCTGTTAGTGACACAGTGGAGGGACCCCTATTATTTATCATATAAAATTGTGTGTAATGTGTATTGCGGCCTATAGTGTGATGTATAAAAGCATCACAATGGCTCAGCATTGTATGCATACATCATAATAAAGTACATTTTTGAAGAAAAAAGGGATCAAATAATTTCATGGACCCCCTGCAGTATCTCTGCGGACCCCCTATGGGTCACGACCTGGTCAGACATGAAAGACTTGTTCCGTGTAGAGACAGCCCTGTGCTGCCTAACCTCGGACATGGCCTCGCTCAGAGCCACGCAGCTTCCTTCCCTATCTTGAGATAGGCTGGCTAATAATTAGCTTGAGCTATTAGTGGTAGGACAATGGTGTCTGCACCGCGCACACGTGGTGTCTACGCACACTTTGGTCCTGAAGAGCTCTTCGTCGACAGCCTCAGGAATGTTAAACAGGTTGTGTTGTGGGACAAACCCACTTGTTTCTTTCGATCCCGAAAACCACTTTGTGTTTAGTAAATTATTGTCTGCATAATTGGACATCATCTGCTGCTCCTCCTACTCACCGTTCTGGTGTAAAACACGTGTGTTTTACCCGGCTAACATTCATCGGTTCACAAAAACCAATGACCCTGAGACTTATTTTTTCTTTCTCCATACAATATTTCTTGCCCATCTTCTCGCTACCTGACTCCATTCGAGCACATGCTACCCAGCCAGATCTCTTGACAGATAGTGGCTTCATTGGTTGCATCTTGGTCACTCTTGTATCGACTCATGGCTCCTGCACTGGAGGATATCTCAGTCTGTTTCCTGTCCCTGTGTGAATCAATAAACAATCCGGATGAGTTCTATGTATAGTTTTAGATGACTTGGAGAAGTTCTCTTGGACTACACGGTCAGAGTCAGAATTCCTACTAATATGTGATGGATCAAAAAAGGTTTAAATCAAAGATGTTGATAAACAGATCATATGTCAACCGTTGTTGAGCAACTCTATGTTGGTCTTCGTCGGTTACATTGCCATGCCTTGAAAATAGAGAAGTGCTGAAACGTGTTCAATAGGAGGTACATGGTTTCGGAGAAGGTGACAGCGTATTAGCGGATATGGAAAAACTATTTGAAGCTTGGTACGGAGTCTACGGACAGCTTCCCCTGTCAATACACCACTTCTGCGAGTCCTAACATGGGAGTTTGTTTTTCGACCCTCAAAGTACACACAAGCATTCCTTTTTCATTGAATAATGGCGGGTTATATAGAGGGCTGTTAGCATTGCTCTGTATGGGAAAGGCCCTATACAGGAAAAGACTTCAAGCTAATTAAGCCGTCTATTTACCCTGTGTGTGTGTGTGTGTGTGTGTGTGTGTGTGTGTGTGTGTGTGTGTGTGTGTGTGTGTGTGTGTGTGTGTGTGTGTGTGTGTGTGTGTGTGTGTGTGTTTGCATTTGTGGGTCTGCACACATTTGTGAAACAACACTACTGCGATTTAAATCTGTCACTATGTTTATGTTCACGAAAATCCTTTAGAATATTTAAAATAAACAGTATGTGTTACAATGCGTGTAACACATACCCCCGCTCTCTCTCCCTCTTTCTGTCGGTCTCTCTCTTGTTTACTAATGTCTGTTCCAGGGCTGCAAGCTGTGGTGAAGTAAGAGAGTTTATAAGCTAGAACAGAGGACCAAGTTACTGACGGCTCCTGACCGTATTACCTCATCCTCCCTCCATGACTTTAGTCCGTAAGCAATGCCTCATACACCGTGCGGTTAACTTTTTATTTTATAATATTGCCCTTATGGAATTGCATGTCTGTGGCGTTCCATGTTTTTTTGGGGGGTTTTCTTATGAGCCTGGCTCAAGGATATGAGTCATAAAACAAGTTGGTTTTAGAAAATCCATTAACATGCTGAACTCATGGATCTGCTGAATTCAAAGATTTGGAAATCTTTCTTTTTTTTTGTTGGTATTTTCTCTTTTGGTTTGGGTGTATTCTGCGTTGACGTCCCGTCAAAATTCCCATTTCCACTCTTGTCCTCCGCTGGAGTCTCTGAGTGAGAGGGCAGCCCCTCATGCCTCTAGCTGGAAGTTGACAGCGAGAGACAAGTTGTGGCAGCTCGGACCAACTATGTGCCTGGGTGCGCTGTTCCGACTTGTGCTCGCTCCCACGACAAGCCTACTTGGGTGTGATCCACCGTGTTGTCAACTGCTTATTTCTTGTGTCTTTCCACAAGGCGGCCATGTTGATTACCCTTCCAGGGAACGTTGCTGTGCTGTTAGGCCAGCGGCAGCACAGTGTGCGTGAGACTGAAGGGAGCCAAACGCACACTCTGAGCACGTGTGTTGTTTTACCTATGGAGACTTGCAAAGTGGTTTGTTATGTAAGGTTGTTGAAGCCGTTACTTAGACTCTCCCACACACACACACACACACACACACACACACAATTTTCTTCCATAAAAGACAACTATCACTTACCTCACCGCCCCACTACCGAATCATTTTACAATTGAAAGTTAATGCACCTCTTAATCCTCAATGACAGATGGTTGTCTTGGTGGTTCTCAATGTTATTGGCAACGTAAGGCCTGCACTTGTCTTTGAACACATTTGTTAAATTGCATTACACATCAGAACACAACCTGTCCACAGATTTCCCTCTTGAAATTTTGAAAGTCTGTGGAGGAAGAAAGAACATACAATTTGTATTGACAGTGATGGCAGAAATTAAAACATCTTAGATCTCAAAGGTTTTAGGGGGCTGTTTATGCATACAATTTCGTAGCTGAAGTCACATAGTTGCCAGAGTGACTGGAGTCATGCAAGGCCTTGCTGCATGTTTAATGTTGTGTTCAATAGTTTTTAATGGTGATAAAATACATTGAACATAAAACTATCCAAAATACTCTATTACTCAAAGTTAGTTGAGGTTTCATGAATTCATCTCCGTCACCACAGGACCCTTGTTTAAGCACCTTTTCTTATACCATGAACTACAACCCTAACACAATACTGTTTAATGTGGAGCTGGGCTCTATGGGCAATATTGTATCAGAATCATCAGGTGGATTAGAATATCAACATAGACAACATCTGTGTTGAATAATAATTGATTCCTCGAAACCAACTATAATCAATCAATTATATCGTATTATTGTGAAGCTCTTAGATAAACACATTGTTTATCTAAATTCTGTGAGGTGGCCACATCTGGCTGGATCAAAGTGGTTTGTTGTCTGCATTAAATTGTTCAAATGCACTATGGGTCATTCATCCCTGGCATTAGCTGCACAGAAATCTCTTCTTTATAATGGCAAAGTAAATAAATGTGCTTGTGTATCATGCACACAATGCAGTTCCTTGACTGTTGACCCTTGTTATGAAATGATCCTCTACCCAGTTGTCTGTGGTGAATACAGGCTTGAATCCATGTCTGTTTGCCAGAGTGTATAAGGATATGTCAATGGAATGGCTGTAAACCCTCTGTTGCTCTGACTTTTCCCCATGATCTCAACACATTGAGCTTTCCCATGCAAAATATTCACCCAGGTGGAAAAAATAGACATGAAAGAAGGGGGAAAAATGAAACGGAAATCAACACATTCTAAAATAAAAGCGATAAACTCCTACCCTGTCTTAACTCTAAAACCCATTTCCTTCCGAGGCATATTTAGCATTCAAACACCATCGCCTGCATTTTTCAGGCTGTTGATGCAACACAGTGCTCACTGCTCTGTATCTGGCAAAGACAGACTCCTCACACTAGTACCTAAACTTAGCACCAAGCAAAGCTAAAACATGAAACTAACCAACTGCGGAGCGCTGCGTTTTGTCCCTCCTCCGTGATAGTGTTCATGAACCCAACTCCCGCAGGTCTGGAAGCCATTATGTCGTCACATGAAATCACTGTTATACTGTCAAGCGGAGGGCTCTGTTTAATCGCTCCTAATGGCAAACATTGGAATATTTCCCCCACATGCCTCCTTCTCTATTTGGCCTCATGGCTGTTTATAGAGTGGAAGATGGCCATCAGTTCACCAAAACAGTTATTACTGTTACCAACTGATGCTAGATGAAATGATACAGGGACCCCCGTGCCCTTCCTTTGGGCTGTCATGATTGTGATTAGATGTGTGAACGATGCTGTTTCACATGAACGTTTCCTGTTGACGGAACCTCATGATGGCAAATACGAGACCTGAACCCCCATACAGCTCTTTCAAGAGTGTCGAAATACGATCAGAACGGTCTCGACTTGTGAGATCTTTGATGATTAAATCCTTGTTGATCCCTAAAGGGTTTGTGTTAAGGCAATAGACCGAATTGAACAAATCACCACAGAATGTACCCAGGTGAGTATTCAGGTAGAGCCTCAGATAAGGATCAGGAACAAGAACGAGGACAGTCAGAAGTTTTAAGCCTGTGTTACCAAAACAGTATCAAAGGCGTCAGTTCAGTGGCACCTCAGCCACTCACCGGTGAGTCGCCATGATGAGTCCACCACCTATGTGTGATACACTGCATGGCTGTGCCCTTGGTTGTGGTTGCTTTGGTTACACAACTTAGAACCCCTCAATGTGGGGGCTCCTTCAACCAGGCTCATTCAGGGATGTACAGATTCCCAGGAAAAGAAAAGCAATGAGTCATCTCATTCTGTGTACCTCGCCGGAAATGGCCTTGGTTTGCGAGAAAGAGTCGGCGATGAATCCTGTGTGGTTTTGTACGTGATTGATGTGTGGCTTTTTACTGCTTTTTAACATACTGAAGAATAGTCGAATACACAGAGGAAGGACAAAGTTCACTAGTCAGGGCTTTGCGCATGGCTTATTCATAGAATTGTTTTACCGTCGCCAAGTTCTCCTGCAGTAGTCGTGATTATTACATAAACACATTTATGTTGGTATTGGCCAGTTGTCCTCGTGACCATGCTCCGCAATCAGAAAGCCTCTCGCTCCCTTACTCTCCCTTACCCTACTCTCTCTCTCTCTCTCTCTCTCCATACACATACATATGGACATTGTACCATTTCAACTTGCAATGTGCACAATTCCTCTGCTTCTGATCCCTCAGTTATGTTGAAGCAACCCATGGCTTTTTGAACTTAGAACCACATGGCAGTGTTTTTCTTTTCTTTTTACCTATTAAAAGTATTCATGTGAGTTTAGGCTTAGATCTCTCCAGATCTATCTAATCCTACCTGATCGGAGCACAGATGACATGGTTTTAGTAGGTTGTACTCCAAGTCCTTAGTAGATCTAACCCCAAAGGTAGTTCATATGTATAACTAAAGATCAAGCTATATACCCAAGCCACTAGTAGACATTTCATGTCATCCACAATACATATATATATATACGTATTCAACTCTGTGTTCTGAATGTCTCCCATCTGGCTCTGAGAGCATATGCAGTGGAAACATAACTTATAACACACGCATAAGAACAGATTTATATTTGGGTGGAAAGCAATTTTCCGTAAGTGAAGATGTGTCTTGTTCTGGAAAATGTCGACACACGATTAGTCTTTGCTGTCTTCTAAATCTGCTTATTTGCAGAAACATCAAAAGGTTTTTTAATCAGTTTCTCTTACTGAGGAAGAAGACATGTTTGAATTGGAAGATAAACTCTGCCGCAGTTCATCTTTGCTTCCGGGTTTATATGTAACTTTTGGTTTGATTAAAATGTAAAAGAACATAGTTGCAACTCTGCCAACGGCAGACTTAAGTCTTGCATTCATGATTATCATTATTAACACAGACAACGCATTTATAGGTTAGAATAGGACATCCTCATTTCATCTGCATAAACAGAAATATTGCCGAGAACTTAACAAAAGTTTAATGTAAGTGACAAAATAAGTATTGTATTGTTGAGAAGTGTCTTTGGCAAGTAACCCACAGACCTATAAAGATAGATACAAATGGAGGCTCACTCAACATCACAATGGAGAACGAGTGGGTTTGGGAGGTTCTAATTGCCGGGGTCGGTGGTAGACTACATTCATTTCAGATGGCACACTGTGCTGTTGTTCCTCCATGGCACAGAGAGAAGGCCTCGATGGAGATGCCAAGAGCAGGGCCAGCTATCTCACAACCCATGATTAGGATCAGTGGCGCCTGGGGAATGAGAAGGTCTCCGAAGAGATTTCTTCTCGAATAATCCATCCACGTCTTTTCCTGCCCTTGCTCCTAGTCATTTGAAAAATGTACTATTTTCCTATTGGAGGCCATATATTCAATGTTAATGGTTATTTCTTTAGAATATATAACAAAATATTAAATAATATTTTTGGCACATGTTGTTTAAACACACACACACACACACACACACACACACACACACACACACACACACACACCACAAAGATAAAAGAAAGACTTGCTCTTTGTTCTTTATTTCTGATTTTGAACATGGGTGCCAGGTGAGGTCACAAACTGAGGCAAGTGACATCACCAGGCCTGTCTCTCGGCCATTTTATTTAGGCAGTTATTTACTCACCTGTATGCCTTCATCTCTCAGCCCTGGCTGATCTTAAAGATTGTTACGTTTTGACAATGTAAAACATGGTACCATACCAGTTCCTGTGAGCTGATGAAGGCCTTTGTAGGCCGAAACGTTATCACCAATTAAACCTTCTTACAATTGGAACTCGGAGTGTGCGGTACCGTCTGTTTCTTACATACCAGTTCATCGTACAGTACCATCATCGTACAGGCATTGTCTCCTGTGACAGACAGCAGATCACTGGCGTCTCGTAAACACATATGTGTTGACTGGAGGAATGTTGGGCTGTCATCATTTAGATGAGGGAAAGCTGTCCTGAGTTTTTTTTTTAATGCAGGTGCCTTGTGGCACAGATGGCCTTGTGCCATGGAGTTGGCTGCTATTCAGAAAACATAGAGCTGTGTGTTTGTGTGTCATGTGCTTGTGTGTGTGTTTATTCATAAGCTATAAAATTAGGAATATCGTCCATAAAAATTCAAAGCGTACTGGTTGTTCTGCTGTGGAATGCCTTGTATGTGGTTTCTTGGTGTGTCCTAAATCTGTATGTGTTTGATCCTGTGTGCGCACGTGTGTGTGTGTGTGTGTGTGTGTGTGTGTGTGTGTGCGCGCGCGTGTGTGTGTGAGAGAGAGAGAGCCCAAATGTGCATAAACATGTGTCTACACGCCTGCATTTCCCTGTCTGCCTGCTTGGAGTTGCAGGAGGTGATGACCTGGTTGAGCGGGTTCCAGGCTGCAAGGCTCTACTCCACATCTATGACCAAATAGATTTCCTAACAACACCTTTTACAAAGTACAGATTGCCCGGAGCACTTTCAGCATGGGTAACCTGTCTTTTCACACACACTCACGCACATACACACACACACACACACTCAGTTGATCCCCAGTTTGTTCCATGGGTATTGAACCTCTTGTCTAGAACATGGTGTTGCTTAGGTTTTGGAGTGTTACATTTTATTATCTAGTTTTACATACGTATTGTACACACACACACACACACACACACACACACACACACACACACACAATGTCTTGTGTGTGTCATCATTATGTGGTGAAACATCGCAATATTAAAACTGCCATTACTTTCAGTAGCCTGGCTATTGTCAGACCAAGTCCAATCGTAGATTGCACATTGGTCTGGTAAGGGTGCCGTCATTTTCTCCTGCACAAGAGGCGGGCGTAGTTCAAATGGCTGCAAGCAATTGGACAGTCCTTCAACCAATCAGACCAACGATCCGGATGACGTAGCTGGTAGATTAAACTTTTACCAAAACCAGTCGGCAGTAAAGCAAATACATCCTTTCTTAGGAGGAATTGCTCCAGGGCAAGTTTCTGCTCAGCTTTCAAAGAAAACGCCCCTGAAATCATTTAAAACAGCAGCAGCGGTAGCGGTTGCTCTGCTTTGGTGGCCGCCATGTTGAATGTAAATTGTAAACACAAAGCTGCTGTTTAACCAGCCAATAGCGCGCCAGGTGAAAAAAGCCAGCTTGGTGATTGGTGCCAAACGGATTGGGATAGGAAACAGGAAGATTAAACATGTTCCTTGCCATCCCCATGTGCAGGGCGAATTCCAATCGCCGGCAGATGGGGGTGGGGATACCCAGTCTAAACTTTCAGTAGAATTTGATTAAAATACCACACAGTGTGGTCTTAAAACCTGGGACTCATAGCTGAGGAATCCGTCTGTGGTTCGTCATGCAGTAGTGGCCAATTATGTTATAAACCTCTTAGGAGATAGCTGCTGCTACTAGAATCCAGGATCTTGGCATATACGCTCTCGCAGGCTTTGATCTTGACGTGATTTGAACGCACAGTGTTCTGATTTGGACTATAGACGTGCTGCACCTGTACTTTATTACACCGTGTGCCATTACCAGGTCACACAACAAGGGCATCCAACCGAAAACAAATGGAACATTCCAGGTTTTGGATGTTTAAAGGGTTGTCCAAAAGTCAACCCCAACAGCAGCGCAACACAACGCAGACCAAGCCCGAAGCCCCTTGCCGTTGGGCTGCTTTTCTCTAAACGTCAGAGCATCTGGAACAGACCCAGGCCTCCCCCCCCCCCCCCCCCCCCCTCTAGCTTACCACCCACTCTGAGAAGCAAGTGAGGCAGGGTCATCCCTCTTTCTCTCCCTTTCACCTCTGCCTCCCGCTGTCACTGAGGCCATTCAGAAGGGACGCTGGCACTGAAGGGGCTCCCCTTCATCACCCAACACTGGCCTAAGACAGTAAATGGAGGGGAGGGGAGCTACTTCACCTCCCCGTGTGACATCAGAGTGTGTGGGTGGCCACTTGGCAGCCTCTGCCTGGTCTGTGTTGTGGCTGTGATTAACAGCTTTTCTGGGCTATTCATTTCAATAAAATGAAAGTCACTGTTCATTGGGAGCAGAATCTGCTATACATTAAGCAATTCAACCATAGAACATGGTAGGATGATCAACCTTTTTTACCAAGCAGCCTTATTGGTTAGTAAGTGGGGAAACCTAAAATTTTTGGATGAAAACGTGACACATTAGCTCTGCATGCTTCCCAGGTAGCTGTCACTCTCAGACTTAATTTGCTTTGTGTTACCCATCTAGTTCTACTCCTTTTGCCACTAGTTTCCACTATTACTGTTTTGTCTTCTCTCCGCTTTTCCTACCACTGCCTCTTGGTCTAGCTTCAGTTTATTCATGTCTTTCTGTACCCCCCACTGTCCTCTTCCAAACAGCCCAGCTGCTGAGGCTATTCCTACTATTAATACTCGGTGGCCCTTCTCCAAATCATAGCCCTAGCATTTAGCCTATTAACCTGCACATTAAATAAACAGGCCATACAAAGAGCTGTGTAAAATAAACTGAATAAGTTCAGCCATCCTAGGGAGGTCCTTTTTAGGTGTTGATTCTAACACATTTGCACATACTTGGCAGCCTTTTGTGCTATAACTATATATAATGTTTGGGAGGACCTTGTTTGTGTATGACCATGGTGGATATGGTGGAGAAGTGAGAGTGCATGGGGAACTAGAGTCCCAGAGCGGGCCCCATGGCTGTATGGTTAGTCCATTAGGAAAATCTGTGCGCCCCCAAGAAGTGGAGGGAAATAGAGCTATGTCATGATACTATTAGTCGTAGCATTTATGTTAACTTAGTAAAGGGTTCTAAAATGGTATCTCTTTTGCGCTCAGTTTCTTCTAAATCAATATATCACTGTGGGTGCCACTGTCTATCCAAATGTTGTCTCTTTTTTTCCAGCAGTTTTCCAGCAGATGACGCAAACAGAAATCCACACTTGAAGCTAGTCACACTTCAAGTGACCACATAAGCCTCATCCATTTCTTTTTTGTTCCACTCAAAAAACTGATTCCTCAAATCTCGACTAACATAACTCTATGTCGCTACACTGAGTGCTTTTTGTATCTATGAGGATTTAATGCACATTTTGGCTCTCTAGTGCCACTCAGTTAAGCAGCAGTAGGAGTAGTAGTAGTAGTAGTATTTGTTTCTCTGCTATCATAGGTCCATAAGAGTGACACAGTGGCATTAATCCTCCAGAGAGCTTCCAGGGTTTTATAACTTCCATCTGTTCCTCCTGCAGGGAACACGATCAAAGTCCGGGCAAACCTTTTAGGTGGTTTTGCGAGGCCACTCTTCTCCCCTTTAATAAAGTGAATATGTTTATCCCAAGGGGAGCTGGAAGAGCTACTATATTTGAGGACCCCTTCTCCCCAACTCTCCCAAAATATATTGTGTTATATTTGGAACAGAGAGGGTATGCATGGAAGCAAGCAGGTATGCTAAAAAAGCAAAGCGTGATCAACATTTGTGGATTTCAAAAGAGCTTTGATTGCTTTTAGGGAGACTAACCTTCCAGGCTGATGGGCCATCCGTACTAGAGACATTTTCTGTAGCACATCTCTTTCCATAATTCCACACTCCTCAGAGTTGAGGCAGAATGTGATTTGCTATGAGTGACTTTGGACCATGAATTATGGGATTTCTGAAATGCGCAAGCCGCAATGTATGCACCCCCAGTCTCCCTGGCTGCTGCAAGGGAGCGTATCATGCAATCTGATCCATCTCCTCCCCCTAGTAGTCTCTTTCCTTCTCCCTGTTCGGCTTTCCACTCATCTCACACCCATTCAAACACATCCTTCCTCTGCTCTTCCTCAAGCTCACTTTCACTTTGCATACACACATACACACACACACACACACACACACAGAGACGCACACACGCACGTACACAAGCACATGCAATAACACAGACACACACAACACCCATTCACACACTCAAACGCATGCACGCACACACACACACACACACACACGCACACACACATACACAAACACAATAACAAAGACACACACACACACACAGGAGGTCCCCTAAGACAGCCCATCCTGCCACACTTTCTCACTTGACCGGATAGCCTCTTTCCGACCCTCAAGCTGTTCTGAAACACTCCCCCCTCCCCCCTCACTCTCTCTTCATCCTCAAGTGCCTTTTCCTATGTGTCGACAGCTTCCTGTTAGGAAGACGGAGTGCTGGGGGGTGGGGCTGGGGGGTGGTCACAGAGCATCTCCTCCTCTGGCTCTCTATTTATTTGGCACTCAGGAGTGGCCAGGGATTAAAGCAACATGGGAAACGTGCATGATGATTATTTCTCCAAAGGACGGGGTGACCTGTGTTGTGTTTGGTTATGCTTCTCAATGCTTATCGCTTCTGAACGTTACTGATGTTGTTTCTGTTGTGCGTGATGCGCAGGGTGGATTTTGACTTTGCAACAACACACCATCTTTGTTTTGCTTTGACTTTAATATCATTTGGATGACCTACGCTTGCATCGTAGTGTGTCATCCGTAGGGTTTTGCAGATCATAAACAGAGGTCTGTAAACAGGTTATCTTTGAGCATGCAACTGCAGAAAAACAGTCTGCTGTGTGTTGCTGAAGTCTGAGTCAGTGATGCAGTGAACTTCTCACGTTACTATGAGTCCTGCCTGGCCCTCCGCTGAAACAACTGAGAACAAGGCAATGAGGCACGTCCACGCTGATGTACTGTATTACACACACACACACATGCACACACAAGCTTGCACACACAAACGCGCAGTCGCGCATGCATGCGCAGTTGTGTACACACAAACACACACACACACACACATGCACACACATATGTGTACATACACACATGTGTACCATACACATGACACACACATTCACAGCCGTACACACGCACATACACGTGCGCAGTCGTACACACACACACACACACACACACACACACACACACACACACACACACACACACACATACACACACAAATATACACACACACACACACACACACACACACACACACACACACACACACACACACACATAAGCTGCTTTCACATATGACCTCCGTCTTTTCTCTGCATTTGTGGAGCAGGTTTGACCGAGGGTCATTCACACTTATTCACACTTGTCGCTCAGACATCAGTAGAATCTCCGGATGGTTTAGGGGGGCGGGCTTGCAAGGAGCGGGGTATGATGTAGGGTCTAAATTCTCAAGAGGCGGGACATGATGTAGTACAATTGCGGCCGCTGTCACGTTGGTTTGTTGTTGTTTGACCGCAGACAGCATGGAAGCAGAACGGGCAGATCTCACTGCGATCTTCTTAACTGTTGTTGCAGCGATACATCAGATATTTCGTTACATCCACAACATCCAAGGCATCGATGAAAGATTGGAGCATGAGTTAGAAACCAATAGCAGGAACGATGAAGAAGAAAGGCGTTGCGAACGACTGCGTTACCGGAGAAAGAGATAATTAATAAGCCTTACCATGGGCAAAAGCGCCGGTATTCGTAACCTCAGTAAGGTTGGTCTGAAGCGCTCGTAGATCCTTCTTAGCTCTACTGTAGTGATGATTCAGCTCCTGCAGTCTGCGCCACTGTACAGTAACCTTTAGAAATCCCTGTTGCGCATGTTCATTTCAAGTTTGCGTCCGTAGCCAATTGAGACCAAATGAAACGGCATGTTTGAATTGAGGGTATTGTCTCGGCTGTTCTTTATTTTGGGCCGTGGGTACAGCAGGCAAGGTCAGCTCGACTCGCTTCCAATAATTTCAAAAACTCTCAACTTCAAACAATTATTGTATTTATTTTAGAATTTAAAAATGAACAAAACTGTCTTCTAAATTAAGGAAATGATACTGGGAAACGAATAAACCATTATAAGCAACGAGTGAACTAAATAAGCGATCAAAATACTTTTTTCAACCACCACCACTTTACCTTGACATTTAGTTTTCACCTGACATATGCGACAGATGTTTAAGGCAACCTGGTCGTACAGGAATCTGTGAAATGAGTCGGTCTACGTCCCGTATAGTAGCCTATATTTTAATTTAACATCTTTAATGGTAAGAGACCACACGGTACGGGGATGGACAATGGATAATAATGATTAAATTACAATGCCACATATAGCAGACACCTTCAGATATGAGAGATTTTTTTTTTTTTTTTCCAGATTTTTGACTTTGTTGCCTTTAGGGGAGCCAGTCCTCACTTTATGGGAGTTCGGCTTCCTCTGGGGAGCCGTAATTCGAACACAGGTCGGTCCAGTTGGGCCGCCTGTCTGTCCCGGTCCTCCCGCATTTCTTGCCGTATGCGGTCATCCCGCTCCCGGTACTCTAGGACCCTCAGACGTTCCCTTTCCTCCATCCTGTGGTCCAGTTCTGCCAACTGTTCGGTCGCTTCAGCCACTGACCCAGCGCGTGCCCTCTTTGTCCTATACGGTTGTACATTACTGCGTCTTTCGCAGTGCGAAAGACACTGTCGGCCCACAAAATAAGCAGCTGAAAAACCTCTTTGTCTTTCCAGGCCATTCTCGTTTTTAGTCGTATGTCTCCTTGCCTCTCCTAAATATGCAGCCTGCTCCTGGCATGTTTTTTGTTCCCGCCATAGGGCATGTTCCCGCTGTAGTGATGCTTGAAAGCGTCATCAACACGCTCACTGACGTGAAGTGCGAAATGCCGACATTCTACTGCTCATTCACATATAAGGTAATTAGCATTTCCTCCGGAGAAAATACTACCTCTGGGGTAGTATTTTTTCAGGAGGTCCAACGTCAGGATATGTCATTCACATATACGGCACGTCCGTAGAATAGACGAAGAATAGACAAATGCACATCCATATGTGAAAGCAGCTATACACAGACACTACATAGTTCACATTATGCAGCCTTCATAGACATGTGATCACAAGCACACTCTCCCAGGCCTCTCCTCTCCTTTTGGTGCAGATTTACACTACAAAAGAGTTGAAGAAACACGTTTGTAGACTTTCTTTGCTGAAAAGCTAGACGACGATAGACCTGACATCGGCACAATAGTCCTCCAGGATCCGCTACACCCTGCCTTGTCAGTTCTTGTCCGAGCACTGGCATATTTTTAGTAGCATAATGTATATTATTACAGCAGAGGCTCCCTCCTGGAGGACTGATGAGCAGTGCATTCGGAATGCAAGCTTAACAAACATGTGGTCTCTCTCTCTCTCTCTCTCTCTCTCTCTCTCTCTCTCTCTCTCTCTCTCTCTCTCTCTCTCTCTCTCTCTCTCTCTCTCTCTCTCTCTCTAGAGAGAGAGAGGACTGTCTCTGTCTTTGTTTACATCTACCTTGTTTGGGTTCTGTCACTGTACTGTGTAACCTCGTCCCTCGCTATGCTCTCGCTCAGACGTCGCCAGGGTTTGTCATTTTTGGACCAAGGCCTCGGTCAGAGTGCTATGGGAATATTTTAGTGTACTCCCCGCTCTTTCTTCTTCTCTCACTCTCGAGCGATCCCTCTCACTCATGCTCACTCATCTATCTGACTCTATTGCTGTCGCTCTAGTTTTCTTGCCCACATTCACTCTCTCTCCTCATTATCTAATTCTTCCAATTCTTCTTTGCACTCCTTTTCTGTCTTACTCTCTCTCTTCATTTCATTATATCGCTCTATCCCTCTCGAATATCTTTCTAATTATATCTCTCTCCTTTAATTATCTTTCTCTCCTCTCCACCCACTGTATAATTCTCTTTCTCTTTCCTTCCTTCATTCTCTCTCTCCCTCACTGCCTCTTTACATCTAATTATCTCAGCTGTGTTTAATAATCATGTGCTCTCTATTTCCAATCCTTCTCCTTCTCCTTCTCCTGCTCCCTCTCCCTCTTATTCTTTCACTCTTGCTCTCTCTGCCCTACCGTATCACTCTGTGTCTCAAGTTCCCTCTTGTATTTTTTCCCTCTCATTTCCACCTTCATGACCCAGTAAGCTTAAGTTGCTGTTCTTGGGAGATCTCCTTGACTGAGATGCTTGTTTTTATGCAACACAGGGTCACTGCAGTATGTTACTGTAGTACCACATACCTCCTTGCTGTGTGAGAAGGAACACGGTGCACACACACACACACACACACACGCATACACACACATGCGCACATACACAAATATGCACAAACACACATACACACACTTGCCAGTGCCAGTCTTATAACAGTGTTTAAAGTGAGATAGCTATTTTACGCAATATTTTAATGAAAAAGAAACAAATAGATCAACAACATTTATTATGCATGTGCAATGTTATTCATTAACACCTGTTGCTAACACACTGTCCAGTCCTATCCCCGATAAGACGCGCTTTGTCGTGGAGCCAGCATGTTTTTGATCTGCACTTATGTGTATGTTGGCATATAAACAGGCCTGTTTTGAGAGAGCAGGGATCAAGGAAGCTTTGAACAAATTATGGGGAGAATAACATGGTAAGATAAGGGCGCAATGCTACCAGTGATGACCTTGTGGCGCAACGGCAGAGCGTCTGACTCCAGATCAGAAGGTTGCGTGTTCAAATCACGGCGGGGTCTGTCTCTTGAAGAGGCTGTTTGACTCCCCCCTACCGCCCATGCTTTATCTCTATCGCACCACGGAACTGATCCTAGGAGGACCTACATATGTTCTGAGTAATGACTTGTTAGCCCCACACATGCTGCACAAAACTCCAAATTCTTAACCCTGTCCAGGCCTGATCCGGTTCTGTAAATACCCCCCCACTTGTACCTGCTTTAACATGGCATGGCTGTGATTTGGTCACATTGTGTGAACTTGCGTGTGTGATGTGGTAACCCATTGCAAGCGTGTCTCAGAGTGAACCTCTTCCAACTATTCTTGAATATGGAGAAAGAAGCAAAAGGGGGTTGAACTGAAAGAGCAAAGAAGGGAAAAAAAAGCCACAGCCCTCCACCCCACATATGGTGGAGAGCTAATTCGGTGCTCAGCGGGTGTGCTACAGATGTGGTCGAGTGCGGTGCGCTGTCACAACATGTGAGAGCAGAGGAGAAGAAGGAGAGAGAAAAAAGGAAAATGTCGGCCCCACCCTCTGTTTGCAGGCGTCTGCTCTACATATGGTGGTCGGGACACTTAAGGCATTGACACACACACACACACACACACATACACACCTTCATTTTAATGCATATTGTGGGAAGAGTGTATGTTTTTCATAGTCACGGTGGCCCTAATTCCCCCACAGACCGAAGGCAGCACAGCCCTCTCTCCCTGTTATAAATGGATTCTTTACAAGGACTTTCCACCAGCGGAACACATTTTACAACACCATGACACACATTTTCAGGGAACAGAATCTCAGGAGTTTACATTCCGGCTCAGAGATATGACCTGTGTGGCCCTAAATCTTACGGTGAAGCCCCCAATGTCTCCTTAAGGAGACGGGAGCTGTCTGTTTCAAAGTGACATCGCTGTAAGTTATTAAGATGTGTATATATATATCATGAGTTATACCATAGCTTAGCAGCCTTGTACACACACACACACACACACACACACACACACACACACACACACACACACACACACAAAACCGACAGTAAAAGAGTTCTGGACTGCACTCGATGACCTCTGTATTGTTATGAGGTCCATGTGCCCTCGTTCAATGCATGGAATGAGTTTGCTCTGAGGTTCTACCTCAGTCAGTTTACTTCTTGGCTCATGTCTGAGGGTCCCATCTGCCTGACATACGTTGCACACAGTTATCCAATGCTGGCGAGCCGAGAAGGTGTTTCTGACTGGGTCTCTCTATAGGTCCCAGACTAGGTTGCTGAGTCATGTTTTCTGTTCAAGCTAGTTGAACGAATAGGAGAATGGACTGTAATTGAATAAACTGTATAAAGTGTTTTGCTGGTTGCCCTTGCCATATATTCACAGAAATAATTTGTCATGTTTTTTGGGGTTTTATTTGTTGCACTTAGCGCACTTGGGATCACGCACGCACGCACACGCACACACACACACACACACACACACACACACACACACACACACACACACACACACACACACACACACACACACACAAACATACATACACGCGTCAATGTGCACATTATTTAAGAAATGGGAAATATGCACACATAACACTTGAATTTTTACACACACACACGCACACACACACAAGCCTGCACGCACACACACGCCTATGTGCACATTATCTCACAACGAGCGACTACAAATTCCTCTCTTCAGACTGTGTGCAGGCTGCAAGGGGACACATTAATTTGTGTGTGAGTGCATGTGTGTATATGTTTTTGCGTGTGTGTGTGTGTGTCCATGCTGGGGTGTCACGTTTCTCTCAGTGTAGTTCACTTTGCACGACCCCACCAACCCACCATTACACCACCCCGCCAAGCAGACCAGGGTATCAATAATGCAGGCTGGATCCTGGAGGTGACTTTGTTTCACTGAATGCACATAATAAGATCACATACACGCATACACATACATACACACACACACACACACACACACACACACACACACACACACACACATGACTATGGGAATATTATCCCACACAAAAATGAAAACGGAAATATGAACACATAAAAGTGGAATCTTTTCAAGAGCAGAGACAGAGACACACACACACATATACATACTGTACACACGACCCTGTGCACATTCTCTCACAAAAATTGGAAAAATCAACACATAAAACTAATCTTTTCAAGTACACAGATACACACGCACACAAGTGCGTGATCAGACACAAGCTCACATGCGCGGCTTACAAGTATTAGCATCCACTCTACAAATGAATGAAGTACATTTGTGACTCCACCTTAAGCCCTGAGCACATCTCATCATCAGGCTGTTTCCTGTTTAGTGTGTGAGTGGGAGTGATTGAGTTTGGAGACTTTTTTAATAAAGAAAAGTGCAGTAAAGCAACTTCATCACTCTCTGTCTTCCCACTAGGCACCGGTGGGTTGCAGCACAGTGTGTAATACAACCCTCAACAAGTAAACATTTTTTCATGCTTTTCCAATGAAGCCATCGCTTTAATCACCCCAAATTTCCCTTTCGATAATGACACAAATGACACTTCCTCTCTGTACCTCTATCTAGCTCTGGATGTACATACAAGATGTAAACAAACAAATGTGATCAAATGCTGGTAACTTACTATGGTGTGTTCAGGAACAAGGGAGGCCCGATGGAGACGGTGTGTGTGTTTTGTGTCTGTGTGTTTTGTGTGTCAGGATGCCTCTGTGTGTTTGTGTGCGTGTGTGTGGCTGGATAAACCAGACACACACCCTATATTAATCACAGTTATTCTAGGGTTGGAGGTTGTCAAGAGTTCAAAGGTCCAACGGGGTAATCCTCAAAGGTCAGAGTTCATAGCTTTGAGTCATACCGACATTCTAGTAAAGGTCAACTCTGTTGACTTTTTTTATAATTCTATATACGTATATAGTTAAATATTGTGATATATATATATATATATCAAATTTCATTCAGTCATCACCCATCAACAATGTGAAGGACTTCCACATGAATGAGCTCAGCATACCATAGGATACTAGAATGAATAGCTGGCATGTATCTATGTAAGAGCAATGTTGGCTCACGTTGGGAGGTATCACTCGGCCCATCATACTTTGTTTCCACGTTTCGCCAAGTGTCCCGTCTACAGGCATTGTAATCAAATTACTTCCCGTTGCCGCGGGTAACCAAGAAGACCTAGCCAATGGTATCTCTTTATCAGCAGCGATAGACAAGCTGTGCACAGATCAAGATTCAAGACCCACAACATCGTGCATTTGTCGTTGGAGCACTTCTCCGGGGTTGAACAATGGCTGTTCTGTCTGATTTTCATCTCAGCCGCCAAGGACACACATATTGTGCGGACGTTGCCTCACTTGGCATGTAGCGATTGCAGGTTTTGTTTGTATGACCGTAATAAAAATGTGAAAAGTGATGACCCCGACGTGATTTGAACACGCAACCTTCTGATCTGGAGTCAGACGCGCTACCGTTGCGCCACGAGGTCCTTGGATTTCATTGTGGCCCAGCTGGACATCTCAAACCAGCTGACAACATGCTCCCGTGGGAATGGCTGCACTTGTTAGCGCTAATGTGACACTCGTAAAACACATTGACTCATATCATATTCTCCCTCTCTCTCTCGCTTTCTCTCTCTCGCACTCTCTCTATCTCATTCCCACACACATAAACACACACAAGAAAACCCAACACACACAGCACTTTCCCGCCTCTTTTTTGTCCCTCTTTCTTTGGCACTCCCTTCCTCCCCCCCTGGATTCTCCTCCTCCAGGGCATCCACCGTTCACTTAATCTGGTTACCTGTCAGCTCAGACACACAGTGAGACAATAGGGCGGAAGCATCCATTGTTGACTCTGGACTATGTATTCATGTGGGCGAATGAGTACGCTCCTGCAGTCCCTTGTCGTTTTCCCTGATTTCCTCGGAATGCGATGAGCAAACAGTCGCCTTTTCGGTTTGTGGTTGGAGGTGCCGGGCGGGGCCGAGGTGACACTGGAGTGGGTGTGGGCTTGAAGAGACGTAGTTAGCTTTGTGCGTTTGCACAACCTGTGTGAGACGACGTGGTCAAAGGATTGCCACCTTGAGTCACTGTTAGTCACTGCCGTTCTATCCTGATGAAGCTAGGGATAATGAGGACGCTGGCGCTGGAGAGGATGCTGGCGCTGTCTGTTCGCCGCTTCTCCAGTCAGCCAAAATAACGTCAAGTTTTTTCTTTTAAGCTTTTTATAACCTTTTACTATCCGCCCCACCGAACAGTGGACCTTTCTGGATAGTATCAGGTAGTTTTCGAGTCTAGCGGTGGCCTACCTGCTGCTGCTAGCACAACACCTGCTCTGAGACTCCCTGGAACTGGTCATCGCCGCTGCCACCTCAGTTGGAAAAGCGGACACTGGACAACCCGGACTCAGCTTGTCCCTGCCATCGTGAAGTGCATCTGGGAAGTCTAGCCGCCCATCGCCACCCATCGCCGCCGCCGCAGAGTTGGAAGTCTTTGTAGCTAGCATCCTGGCTACGCGGCTAAAAACAACCTGCACTTCTTCCACGCTGCCGCCGGCATCACCACTATGTTGAGTTACACCGTCAACCAGCTGATGAATCTCAACAGTTTTTTCACACCACCATGCACTGCATTGATTAAACAACTTGGATTTCTCCGCCGTCTGCGCTACATCCATAGAAGTTCCCGCAGAAAGTTTGTCTTCTCACAGACAAGTCCTACCATCCCGGCTCTCTGGTCAGCGACGCGAACTGTCGCTCCACGCATACGTCATCAGAGCGCTGTCTCCTACCGGATAAGTAGTTTGGACGTATCCATGGCAACACCTCTCAGTGAGCTGAATGGGAAACGTGGAGTGGACTCCAGTCTGCTATGGCCAGTGCAAAGACTTGTTGCAGATTGGATGATAAATATGATTTATCATCCAATCTGCAAAAGGTCTTAAGACATTTATTTTTAGCAAAGCTTTTGGTCCCCCTTAGATGTTTGTTTTTAAAACCTTTTATTTTTCCTTTTTCCTTAAACGGCTCATCTTTTGTTTTTAACTTGTAGCACTTTGAGATCTATGATGAAAAGTGCATTATAAATAAAATGTATTATTATTATTATTATTATTAATGACGGTGATGATGGTATAAACAAATAGCCTGAGGCAGCATAAGCACATGGAGTCACGCTTGGTTTATGGTCAGTCATATGACTATTGAAGTCCACTTTGGAAAGGCCTTTATGATACCTGACTACATAGCCACACAGTGGGAGATAGTATGTGTATAACACGTAAAGCATAGGACAGGATCTAAATTATTTATATTGCAGTTTTGCTTGAAAAGTGCTATGTACAAGTGATATCTCTTGGATATCCAGACATGCAATCCCTCCTATTGGCATGACCTCAGTTGCTTGCTATTAATACTCATCATTGTCAGAATAAAAACGTCTACTGGATGTTAATAGCAGAAGTTGGCCAGGCGAAGGTGTACAGTGTGTGATTTTGTGATGTTATACTTCCCTGTTGTGTTTTACTGCTATAGTGTGCTCTGGGTTAGACTCCGGTATCACAGGTAAACTAAAACAAATTGATGCAGACATCAAGGCTTCACATACTGCCACCCAATATGTGTAGTGTCATGTTTAGAAATGAGTTGTGCTGGGAAAACAGATTTTTCAAAGTTTATGTATAAAGCCTGTGCGTTTTGCAGCTCAAATCAAAGTGAGTTGAGGATTGGAGGGGAGGTCTCATTAAGTGATACAGTCAGCTTTAGAATATTGTTTGTTGTTGAAGATTTTAGAAGTCTAACAGAACTTCAGAATCCAGTGCCTTCGTTGCTGGGGTGGCGTCTCAAATGAGATGAGATGAGAGGAGATGAGACGCAAATACAATTGACATCCCACCAAGTGCAAAAGAAGCATTAAATACCAAAGTGCAGGTTGAATACAGTATTCTGGGCAGTTATGTAGACAATAGATGAGTTACAGTATGTACAACAGTGTACAGTGTATGTGCATGTTATGGAATATATCTATTTTTAAATGTAACAGTGCAGAAGTTAAATGTAAACAGGTAAACAGTTAAAGTGCAAGAGCTAGACAGGAGGTGGAGTTTTGTTCCGCAGTGTTACAGCCTCTGGAAAGAAGCTGTACCTGTGCCTGCTGCTGTGGGAGAGCAGTGGGTGGTCTGTGTTTTGACAGTGTATTTTACAATGGTGGGAGAAATTTGGGTTTAGTTTGAAAACAAACTCAAAAAATAAAACACAATGATGTATGTCTTCAAGAAAGGCACCTAGAAAGAATGGATACTGATTGTGTCATTATTTTTCAATGCTCTATTTTCATGTCCTCATATTCGGAAGTATGCTTTGGTCTGAAAAATAAAAAACATAAATGTTTTCATTCTCTAATTGGTATATGAATAAAAATCACCTTGTGTATTATGTGCCTGGGTCATTTGACTATCTCAGCTCCAATGGAAATTGGTTGTCCCCAGAAGAAAATGTAAAGCATTTGCTTTTGCGCCCATTGTAGCACAGTCGTGATATTTTCCACCATGTCATATTTATCATCCAATCTGAATCTTAGGCCTTCACTTACTTTCCATCCAGCCATCTTCATGTCCCAGCAGCAGGATTTATGTTTTGAGCCATTATCCCTCCAAACATCTTGTCTTGGCTGTAGGACGGCAAACATTTCAACCGGCAGTGCAATGTGTTAACATATGAATAAATCTAATTTAATCATGTATTAATCTATGGGTCTGTTTGTGGCTTATGCTCTGCTCTGCCCTTTAAGGGACATTTTAATTATTTAGCTTGGTGCAGAGTTAGAGCAGAGGGAAGTTGCAGTACATTGTTAGCTATAAACAGCTACACATCTGAATAAATAAACGTCTTTATTTTAATGGTGGAATATTTTAGATGCTACTATTTGTGTTGAAATGATTATAATTTCAAAATGAGAGCCAGTCAACAAATGAACTATTATTCATCTTAACCAACACATTGACAGCCTTGCTTCCTCTTGGTACCAAACCCTGTAATTAAAACAATTAAAGCGTATCCTTGGATTGGTCCTCTGTTCTCTTTGTATCTTGTAGGTTTTTTAAGGACACACTTGAAAAAAAAATTGAAACACATCTTTTCCCTTTTAATGACCACAGAGAGAGAGACTCGTTTTCCCTCGTCCTTTGCAGCATTTTGTTTGGTGAACCGCAATGAATGGGACATTGGACTACAACAGAGTCAGCACATGCAGTCGTTTGACAGGAAGCTGGATAATGTTGTTAGATGGAAATTAGTTAAAACAATATAACAGGGCTGAGGAAGCAGGGCCGTTATGGACACAAAATATTTTTCTTTCCGGTTCTTTACAGAAACACATTAGGAAAACCTAATAGAGTTTTGAATATTGTTTTCAGTTTTTCCCATGTTCCCACGTTCCCAAAGTCTCTGTCAACAGCAGAGAAAATGTGCGTCTGACTGTTGCTCAATAGGATGCAATATGTTGTGGACACTCAGTGTTGGCTCAAGACTGTGAAAAAGACCCCCCCCCCCCCCCCCCCCCGAATGCAGTATATGAGGATTATACAACACATGGCACATGCAAACCCTTCAGTACCAACAGCTATCAGAAAATCTATTAAATAATACAAGGGCTGATAATGTATCGGCGGGCTGAACCAAATACATTTTCAGGCCGTCCGACAAGGGATTAAAGTGTTTGATAACAGCCCCCGAGAGCGACCGATGCCAACGCCTCATCACAGCCTCTGCCAAGACCAGTGCTTTTGCCAGACCACTGGATCGAGAAGCTTGTACTGCATGAAGGCCCGTGTCTGATCAGGGCTGCTGATTACACATCCATCAGTACACTGGGGGTGCTATTAGGGCATCGCCTAACATGTATTGATAACAGCCAGTGAATGGAGCAAGAAGGCCAGGGAGCATGTTGCTTGGGCCTTGATGATGGAGGATCATTCACACATTGTTTGTGTGTGATGATGATCCTGTCTTTACTCATATATAGGCCTCTGAATCTGTGCATTGTATTTGCTGCTTGTCTGACATTGCATGTATAATTGTATATTTATAAAGACTAAACAAAGACAGACACTCTGTTTTTGTGGAGGTTTACCTTTGTAGTAGTCTTGGTATAGTCCAGGTTCATTCACGATACAAATCTAATCTACCACCTCTCTCTCTCTCTCTCTCTCTCTCTCTCTCTCTCTCTCTCTCTCTCTCTCTCTCTCTCTCTCTCTCTCTCTCTGTCTTTGTCTCTCGCCCACCACCAGGACCATAACTACTGGGTGCAGGTCCACAGGCTGGAGCATGGAGACGGAGGCATCTTGGACCTGGACGATGTGCTGTGTGATGTGGCAGACGACAAAGATAGGGTGAGTCACGTGTATACTTGTGTGTGTGTGCGTATGTGTTTATGTGAAGTGTTGAAATGAGTGTGGCTAAGTGTCTGTGTGTGTGTGTTTGTGTCTATGTCAGGGTTTTGTTAATTGCTGGTTTTGGTTCCAGTTTCAGTTTTTGTCATTCTTTCCATCTCTTTGTTACCTTTTGCTGATCACATATGAGACATGAGTCTTGCTTGGCTGAGTCATCGTAACACTGCTGTCATGGCTGATGTATTTCTATACCATGGTCACGCTAGACCCATGGAGCTACGCTGGTCAGTATGACTGAAGGAGGAGGCGGGCCTTGCCTCGGGTTTGCCTTCATACTCAAAGGCACTTATGTTCTATTGTCCTGTGTTCTATTGTTAGAGTGAGTGTTGCAAACTATTGATAAGAAGATATCGTGCTGCGATCACCTGGATAGATACTTAAGCAATAGCAGCCGACAGGGAGTGCTGTTATACTGATTATCATCAGGGCTGTGATTCGGACAGAGGTAAGAGGTAGTGTCCAAGAGCCAAGGAAAAGCATAAAACATTTTCCTGCACACCAGCATGCTACTTTTTGTAGGTCTGAACATTACCATAGGCCAGCTTCTTTGTATCATGTGCATTTATCTATATGTTTCCATTTATTGTGCAACCAGTGATTTTTTTTCACTTAAAAGCTTGCAATTGTCAATGTTATCAACGGTTCTTAGTAACACCTGTACAGCAGAGTGATACATGTATAGTTAAAAGTCCCAGTGCTGTTATACCCTTTACCAGCACTCATGGAATGCCTCTTGTCCAATCAGACTGGTCGGAACTAACTGTGGTATAATGTGCAATATTTTTTGCCTTGTGTGGGACAACATGATGAACACACAGCTCTCTGCATTACTAAATATATAATGAGTCAGAACAGAAGAAGGCTCACACTACAATTATAAGGATGAAGTACATTCATGTCCCCATACACATGATTTATCACAAACTTGTGCCAATTTGATCCCCTGCATAATACAGCTTCTGACTATACAAGCACCCCGGTTTTCCATGTGTGATCTTGCTGGTTTCTCCGAAGAGCCCTTGGCAGTGAGTCAGTGAGCAGACAGCGGTAGAGCGCCGGTCAGAGCTGTGTGCTGTGCCTAATCACTGCAACCTGTTGGCAGCACTTCACACATCTCCTAGCCACGGGAGGCTTCAGTGGTAACAAGGGGCATGGCTGACTACCCACACCATTTAAACTGCTCTCTCATCGCTGTGGGACTGTGCATGTGTGTGATCTATATGTCTGTGTGTGTGTGTGTGTGTGTGTGTGTGTGTGTGTGTGTGTGTGTGTGTGTGTGTGTGTGTGTGTGTGTGTGTGTGTGTGTGTGTTTGTGTGTCAGTGTTGTACTGTTGTGATGTGTGTTGTGGCGCCTCCAAACATCTTTCTTGTGTGTGTGAATTCAATATTTGAATGAGTGTGGCCAAGTGTGTGTGTGTGTGTTTGTATATATGTCAGCCACACCCTGCTGACTGTAAAGTATTACCCATAATGCTGCTGGGTTGCTTCTGGCAATGTGTGCCCAACTGCCTTACACACTGTTTGTCTGAAAACACATGCCCAGTAAGAGACAATGAAGAATGAAGCACAAAATGCTTATTACTCTGTGAACAGTTTACCTGTAATCGGTCAACCTAGCATATGTGGCCTGGATCACATAAGATCTATTGTGTGCCCTCGATGGTTGAGTCATAGAAAGATTGTTATAATTAAGAGGTTTTCAAGTGTGACACATGCTCCAGTGGAGCAATCGGTCAGCGCACGGTTCTTATACAGCAGTATCCAGCAGAGCAATGCTGAGGTTGTGAGTTTTATCCTCACCTGGAGTAACCTTTAACTTAGCCAGGCTGCAATGCACAGATTCATGCCTATATATAATTATAATGAGCGATGCTATATGACCATGCTAAGAATCAAATCCCTTCTGCTTCAGATCTGTTGTTTATTCAATATAATGGTTTGTTTGCCATGGCCATAATATTCTAATCTCCAGGGATTATTATAGAGTTTATTATGGTGCATATGGTCTATTGCTTGTGCACATAGAGAGAGCGAGAGCGAGAGAGAGAAAGAGAGAAAGAGAGAGAGAGAGAGAGAGAGAGAGAGAGAGAGAGAGAGAGAGAGAGAGAGAGAGAGAGAGAGAGAGAGAGAGAGAGAGAGAGAGAGATGGGAGATAAAGTACCTGATCTGAAGACTGTTGGTTGATTATTGCATCTGGATCTGTCTGTGTGTGTATGTGAGTGTGCACGTGAGTGTTTTATCAAAGTGTGTGACGATGAAGTGTGAGGTGCCATGGTAACCCACCAGGTGGGATCAGTGGTCACAGCAGCTGTTTTGCACCTGCTCTCTGAAACACACCTTAAAAACCTCACACCTTCTTCCCTTTGATTCTCCCCCCTCACCTCTCTTTGTCCCCCCCTCTCTTCTCCTCTCTATTGTTCTGTAATATTATATTCTTCTGCTGTTGTGCTTGTCCTTTGAAATGGGTCTTTAAGGTGTCGACTAACACCAGCTCTACCAAATTAGCGTAAATATGTCATATCATATTATATATAAAAAATTATCTTAAATAAACTCAAAGGAATTAAAGGAGCAACTCGATGATGCCTTCCTTTGTTCTGTCATTGTGCACTCAAGCCCCCTGGCTGTCACTGGGCACCATTACACCTTTGACTTCCTTTTTCCCATACATCTTTGTTGTCATTGTCCTTGTTTCTCTCATAGCTCAGCAAATACTACTGTGTGAACACGGTAAACACAATCACGTAACAATGAACGTTTTTCCTCCATGCTACTAGTAAACACACAATATGCATATAGAATGTTGATTTAGCATGTTGAAGGTCTGTCTGTATGACTATTCCTTGTAGTTTTTTTTTTGCTTTACTGAGAGACAACATGAACTTGCATTCAAAGCCATAGCTAACCTCTGTAGTATGAGGTAATACAGGCAAATAAAACAGGACCTGAGTGCGAGATCGTGGGATCTTGAGGATCTTTCAGGACTCCATGGATCAAACAAAAGAGACCAAACACGCTAGCCAGCTTTGTGTGTTAGCCCGTTGCAGGTGCTGATAGGAGAGGGAACTCAAACATGTTGGGACATTATTGGTTGAATGTACTGCATGTGCAATATGGATTCTTCCATTGTATTGGCAGTTCATGTTGATTATACTGCAATGTAAAACATGAATTAAACATTTTCTAATGCAGTCTCTATGCCCTCATCTGTATGTATATGATGACTGTGGTTATAGGCTCCAAGCAGCACTGTTCGCAAAGCTGCTTTTCATAGACACCTTGCTGCAAAGCCTGCTTTCAAAATAAACAGGGAATCCATTGTCATGGACCCACTGGGCTAATCCACTCAGTATAGCTGCTATGGTGTTTCACAGACTAGCCTGTACATCTAAGTGTGCTGCTGATAGTGTTGGTACCGATAGCATTGCTATCAACATTTGCATGGCTGTAAATTAAACTGTGGTCCATGGTGCGTGTGTGCTTGGATGACCGTTTGTGTGTGCGTGTGCGTGTGTGTGTGTGTGTGTGTGTGTGTGTGTGTGTGTGTGGTGGGGGGGGGGGGGGGGGGGGCGGTGTGCTTTGTGTCTTTGCTGGGTAAGTGTGTCTCTAGAACGTGTGTGTGTGTGTCTGCAGAATTTTTGTGTGTGTCTGCAGAATTTGTGTGTGTGTGCGTGTGTGTTTGTAGAATTTGTGTGTGTGTGCGTGTGTGTGTGTGTGTGTGTTTGCTGGGTTAGTGTGTCTGCAGAATTTGTGTGTGTGTGTGTTTGTGTGTTTAAGCAGGTTGAGTAGTAAATCCAGTTCCTCCACTTCTTATTATCAGGCACTGACTCCTGGCTCCTCTAACAGCGCTGACACCTATTGTGACTACCTCCTCCCCATGTCTGTCTTTCTCTCTCTTCCTCTCTTTAATCCGTCTCTTTTATCTGTCTTTCTTTCCTTTCTCTTCCCCCCGTCTATATCCCCAATCATGTGCTCCACTGCTGCGCTGAGCACTGCGAGTCTGCCTCCCTGCAGGCCTTGTTTGTGTGTGAGCGCGGCTTGTTGCGCAGCCTGAAAGCTAACGAGGAGGCTTCGGTTGTCTGTGCTGTGCTCCAGTGGCGCAATCGGTCAGCGCGTGGTACTTATACAGCAGTATTCAGCAGAGCAATGCCGAGGTTGTGAGTTCGAGCCTCACCTGGAGCAAGCTTTAACTCAGAGAAACAATGTTATGTCTGGAGAATGCTAGTCCACACCATCACATTTATATGATATTCACTCCCAGCCACAAAGTCAATTTGCATATATTTGCTTTTTTGTGTCATACGCAAAATCGACCCGTTAGGCAGTAACTTCCAATGTCTGAGGCATACTTAGCATTACATCTATTTTTCATCTGTTCCCAGGGTCCAGGGTACAATGGGAATCAGCCTTTCGTTTTTATGCACCACATAGGTCTGAGATGTGCCTCAACACTGTACTGTAACACAAGCCCTGATGTGTGTGTGATGTGTTGAGGCACATCAGGGCTCCACACTTATCTGTTGGCCTCAGCTTTTTAATACTTAAATGTATATATACTTGTATTTTATATTTATACCTATGTCTACATTGGCCTTTTCTACCTTTGTTCATGTTTCTCTTGTAAACATCTTTATTGTGTCTATTTCCTTCCTATAGAGCAATCTGAGGGGCCTTTTGTGTTTGAATGGTGCTATATAATAAACTTGCCTTACCTGCATACACAATGATGTTGAATATTGCAATGTTACAGATGGTTTCATTTAGCAGATTAGGGTTAGACTATGGTTTGTGCTTCTCAGGAAACAAGCGTGCTATCTCTACCTCATAGCGATACACAACTGTCTTAACGTGGATGCCAATTCGGGAGCAACGCCAGGGTGTTCTCCTCACTTTTTGACATAAAGATGATGGGCATTCATTATGATGATCTCTGGTTGATCTAGAGCTTTGCAAGTTGAAGATTTAATTATGGCAATTTCGTTGCAAAAATGAATGTGATTTGATTTTCTTTGATGTTGCGAACAGTATGCTAGGTAGATCTTGGAGCAGTTGGTCTGATAATAACAGGGATTCCCCCACTCGGCCTGGGATGTATTAAAATGCCAATCAACTGTCATAAAGTGGTCATGTCCAGGGTTTTCTTTAAGGAGGAAGATTTCCATATTGTTTTCCTTTTTTAAGAAATACAAACATGTTACGAAAATACCTACACTCACATTGAAATGTCACTTGTCTTCAAAGTCAATTCTGTTCCATCCTTGTGATTTGAACGCACAACCTTCTGAGCTGGAGTCAGACACGCTACCAGTGCACCACAAGTTCACTCAGTATGGTGTAGGAATCTCCCTAATATCACATGACGGTATGGTTTACCTCTTATAGCGAAAGCAAACACAAACACACTTGGTTAGGCACCAAAACAGGCATTAATCTCTTTGGCAATGGCAATATTGGTTTTAGATTTTTTGTGCTCCAGTGGCACAATCGGGCAGCATGTGGTACTCATACAGCAGTCTCCAGCAGAGCGAGGTTGTGAGTCGAAGCCTTACCTAAAGCAGTCCTTAACTAAGTCAGACTGTTACAGGCAACAGTGAGGTTACAACTACCCGTCTCAACTACGAGCCCACCTGTTTTAGACCAGTACAATAGCAAATCAATCTAAATGCAACATACATGTAAAGAGCGAATACATAGACAATATCTGTGAGGTTGCTGCCATCTATAGGTTAAAACTCTCCAAGGCAGAAGGCATGCCTGAGATGCTGCCATCAGACCTGTACAGTATGTTGATTGGATGGCCTTAGTAACTTCCCCCCCCCCTCCACCTGCTTTCCCATAGACAGCATGGAAGATTAATGATCCACTTGTCTCATTGTCTCGTGTTGTCACATGCACCATCGATAAATCAACTTTTTTTCAGACCTCAGGTGTAGGAATTCTGAAGCGTTATTCCAAGAATTTCCCCATGGGGGATAAATACATTTTAGATCTCATTGTAAATCAGGAGAGCTTGTGCCAATATTTGATTTATATATTATATATATATATAATATTTAAAATCCATATCAAAAGTAATAACCCGCTATTTGATATGGAAGTATTTGTATGGTACAGCTGTGGCCAAGAGTTTCTGTAGAATCAGGAGCAAAATGAGACACACCCAAAGCTGATTTTGCAACCTGTCATAACTTATGACTTACTTCTTCTGTGTATTCAAATATGTCTCCTTGCTTTCTGAATTATAATGTTGGAAGATTGACTTGACTTGTTATTTTAGTTGGAAAGTTGATAATCAAAACCTTGCTTTAGATGGTCTAGAGCTAAATTACATGCAAGCACAAACACACACGCACACGCACACGCACACACACATACACACATATCTCAGTGCATGAATGCTGCTGTATAAAATCCAGTGGGGCAATTGGTCAAAGCGAGGCACTATTACAGCAGTATCAAGCAGAGCAATGCCGAGGTTGTGAGTTCGATCCTCATCTGGAGCAATCTTTAAGTTGGATGAGTTTCAATAGAGCTGCAATTAAAAGAAAGACCACCATTTCTAATTCTGAAACTTCTAAACTAAACTTCTATATATATATATATATATTTTTTTTTATCAAGTTTTTATTGATTATCACACACTCTGTGAGTGTCTTGTCTTGTCCTGATGTTTTGTGTTGAGGACCACAATGGAAATAAGTCCTGGACTTTATTGTGTTTTTATCCTCAATTGTATTTGATGTCTTTTCATTTGTGTAAGGCATTTGTTTGATACAATAAATACATTTGATTAATAAATCAAATCCAAATAATTTTTTTAAATAAAAATATAATAATAAAAATTGCTGTACCGAAAAACATACCGAACCGTGACTTAAAAACCGAGGTACATACCGAATTGTGACTTTTGTCTATCGTTACACCCCTAGTTTGAACCCTTTGTTGAGTTTTGTGGCTCCTTGCTTTCTAAGTTATTGGGAGAGACAGGAAATGGACATTGGGCTTTAGGAAGATACAGCTAACTGATGTATATTTATATACTACTGATGGAATTATCAGTTACTATTACTTTCACTTTCATCACTCTTACGTTTTCATGTTTTGTAACTGTCCATTTTGAATATCAAATGACCCTGACGTGATTTGAGGTCACTATAGATGGAGTCCACAGCTGTCAGATTGCGTGCTTCACACAATATCATGTTGGCAGCTTGTCTTTGGCATGCACAATCCGTCCGTCCGCGGTACGTATACAGCCGTATTAAGCAGAGCAATGCTGAGGTTGTGAGTTCACACTATCATAAAGTATTAAGCTATCCCCTTCCCCTTCATCAGAGACTATATGGTTGGTAATGAGTGTGTTAGTATCTTAACACTTAACACACAGAGTTTTGATGTGTCTTCTTTCGATAATGCATAAATTGTATATACTTTTCCTATATTTATGAACATTTTTATAGTCATTTGGTGCACAATATCTCTCTTAACATTTGTTGTAAATAAAGAATGACCCTGACATAATTTGAAGACTCAACCTTCTGATCTGGAGTCAGACACACTACCGTTGCGCCACAAGACCACTGTGTAGGTCAAAATATTACCCGCCATCACATGGCATTGTTTAAATGCTGGAGCGTTGGTGATTTACTGTAGGTGTGAATGCATGTGCAAACCTATGAAGCCATACTCTGAATCCACCGTGTTTCAGCCATACTCATTCTGAATGTACAATTATGCACTAAAGTTACCTTTGCATGTTTGTAAGACGTAATTTTAACCTACCTAAATTCTTCCATGTGACTCCCCTGTTCCACCACCTCCACTGGCTCCCTGTAGTAGCCCGCATCAGATTCAAGATGATGGTACTGGCATACAAGGCAATCGATGGAACTGCCCCTGCCTACCTCCAAGCCTTGGTCAAACCACACACCCCAGCTCGATCCCTCCGCTCAACTACCTTAGCTGGACGTCTGGTACCGCCATCACTAAGAGGAACCAAAGGTCGATCAGCTAAATCACAATTCTTCTCTATCTTGGGACCACAGTGGTGGAACGAGCTCCCTGCTGATGTCAGGACCGCAGAGTCTCTCACCAGCTTCCGCAAACGACTCAAAACCCACCTGTTCAGAGTTCACCTAGACTCCGCCATTCAGTCCCCTATTTGACTGTTGCACTATTGTTTGTTGTACGTCCTGGCACTTGATGAACTCACTTAATGCAGGTTGTATTTGTTCTTTGTACTTAATTGTGTAGCATGTACTTAATTGTGTTGTGCATGCATGTTGTGTAGCATGTACTTAGTTGTGTAGCATCTGCAGTAGCTAGCTATCACTGCTGTACACGGGGAATGGGGTTAGCCTGGGGATTGTTAGTACTTTCACTTGGTTCTATGAACATCTTTACTGTACCGACGGCGATATATTGCCCTAAATGTAAATGTAAATGTAATTTCTGGAATGCACATGCACATGCACATTCACGTGCATGTGCTTTTATACAAATGTGCTCCAGTGGAGCAATCGGTCAGCGCGCAGTACTTATATAGCAGTATCCAGCAGAGCGTTGCCGAGATTGTAAGTTCAAGCCTCACCCGGAGCAACCTCTAACTTCATCATACAATTGAATAATGAGGCACAAATCTTTTCTTGACCTTACAGTGCAGTCATTAGCAAAAAATGTAAGCATGGTGACGTGTGATCTCATGGATGTATTTTATGTGACCTATGAGCTAATTTATCTAGTTTCTTTGACCTACGACCTCATGAATGTAGTTTATTTGAGCCACAACCTCATGAAGGTCGATTCTGTGTGTAGTAGCCCATCACTACAAATTGTGAAGGAAACTGCTGATTGATGATTCCAAGTAAATCTGTTAAGCTTTGAATGAATCAGTGTGCCATGAATTGAACTCCATTTCATTCATGTGGGGAGTTTAAGTCTGCTTGTTATAGTTAGTGTGTGTTAGAATATAGCTAAGCCACACTATCATAAAGTATTAAGCTATCCCCTTCTGACGCTCATCAGAGACTATATGTTGGTATTGAGTGTGTTAGTATCTTAACACTCTCTGCGACCTAAACATGCCACAATTACATCAGCTGGTGTCAGAAGACTGCAAGTAATGACAACTTTGGTTTTGATGTCTCTTTTTTCGATAATGCATGGAGCTCTAACTATCAAATATCTTTCTTAACATTTGTTGTAAAGAAATAATGACCCTGACGTGATTTGAACACGTAACCTTCTGATCTGGAGTCAGACGCGCTACCGTTGCGCCACAAGGCCACTGTGAAGGACTCAATTTAACCACCAATCACATGGTATTGTTTAAATACTGGTGTGTTGGTGATTTACTGTAGGTGTGAATGCATGTGCAAACCTATGAAGCCATACTCTGAATCCACCATGTTTCGGCCATACTCATTCTGAAAGTACAATTATGCAATAAAGTTACCTGTGCACGTTTGTAAGACGTAATTTCTGGAATGCACGTGAACATTCACGTGCATGTGCACTATTTCCACAGTGCTCCAGTGGAGCAATCGGTCAGTGCGCGGTACTTATACAGCAGTATCCAGCAGAGCAATGCCGAGGTTGTGAGTTCGAGCATCACCTGGAGCATTTTTTAACTACATCATACAATTGAATAATGAGGCACAAATCTGTTCTTACAGTGCACTCATCAGCAAAAAATGTAAGCACTGAGATACTTTATTTGACCTATGAGCTCATTTATCTAGTTTCTTTGACCTACGACCTCATGAATGTAGTTTATTTGAGCCACAACCTCATGAAGGTCGATTCTGTGTGTAGTAGCCCATCACCACAAATTGTGAAGGAAACTGCTGATTGATGATTCCAAGTAAATCTGTTAAGCTTTGAATGAATCAGTGTGCCATGAATTGAACTCCATTTCATTCATGTGGGGAGTTTAAGTCTGCTTGTTATAGTTAGTGTTTGTTAGAATATAGCTAAGCCACACTATCATAAAGTATTAAGCTATCCCCTTCTGACGCTCATCAGAGACTATATGTTGGTATTGAGTGTGTTAGTATCTTAACACTCTCTGCGACCTAAACATGCCACAATTACATCAGCTGGTGTCAGAAGACTGCAAGTAATGACAACTTTGGTTTTGATGTCTCTTTTTTCGATAATGCATGGAGCTCAAACTATCAAATATCTTTCTTAACATTTGTTGTAAATAAATAATGACCCTGACGTGATTTGAACACGCAACCTTCTGATCTGGAGTCAGACGCGCTACCGTTGCGCCACAAGGCCACAGTGTTGTAACCATTTTGACCCCCAATCACATGGTATTGTTTAAATACTGGCACGTTGGTGATTTACTGTAGGTGTGAATGCATGTGCAAACCTATGAAACCATACTCTGAATCCACCATGTTTCGGCCATACTCATCCTGAAAGTACAGTTATGCACTAAAGTTACCTGTGCATGTTTGTAAGACGTAATTTCTGGAATGCACGTGCACATTCACGTGCATGTGCAATTTTTGAAAAGTGCTCCAGTGGCGCAATCGGTCAGCGCGCGGTACTTATACAGCAGTATCTAGCAGAGCAATGCCGAGGTTGTGAGTTCGAGCCTCACCTGGAGCATTTTTTAACTTCATCATACAATTGAATAATGAGGCACAAATCTGTTCTTACAGTGCACTCATCAGCAAAAAATGTAAGCATTGAGAGATTTTATGTGACCTATGAGCTCATTTATCTAGTTTCTTTGACCTACGACCTCATGAATGTAGTTTATTTGATCCACAAACTCATGAAGGTCGATTCTGTGTGTAGTAGCCCATCACCACAAATTGTGAAGGAAACTGCTGATTGATGATTCCAAGTAAATCTGTTAAGCTTTGAATGAATCAGTGTGCCATGAATTGAACTCCATTTCATTCATGTGGGGAGGTTAAGTCTGCTTGTTATAGTTAGTGTTTGTTAGAATATAGCTAAGCCACACTATCATAAAGTATTAAGCTATCCCCTTCTGACGCTCATCAGAGACTATATGTTGGTATTGAGTGTGTTAGTATCTTAACACTCTCTGCGACCTAAACATGCCACAATTACATCAGCTGGTGTCAGAAGACTGCAAGTAATGACAACTTTGGTTTTGATGTCTCTTTTTTCAATAATGCATGGAGCTCATTCTATCAAATATCTTTCTTAACATTTGTTGTAAATAAATAATGACCCTGACGTGATTTGAACACGCAACCTTCTGATCTGGAGTCAGACGCGCTACCGTTGCGCCACAAGGCCACAGTGAAGTAACCATTTTGACCCCCAATCACATGGTATTGTTTAAATACTGGCGCGTTGGTGATTTACTGTAGGTGTGAATGCATGTGCAAACCTATGAAACCATACTCTGAATCCACCATGTTTCGGCCATACTCATCCTGAAAGTACAGTTATGCACTAAAGTTACCTGTGCATGTTTGTAAGACGTAATTTCTGGAATGCACGTGCACATTCACGTGCATGTGCAATTTTTCAAAAGTGCTCCAGTGGCGCAATCGGTCAGCGCGCGGTACTTATACAGCAGTATTTAGCAGAGCAATGCTGAGGTTGTGAGTTCGTGCCTCACCTGGAGCATTTTTTAACTTCATCATACAATTGAATAATGAGGCGCAAATCTGTTCTTACAGTGCACTCATCAGCAAAAAATGTAAGCATTGAGAGATTTTATGTGACCTATGAGCTCATTTATCTAGTTTCTTTGACCTACGACCTCATGAATGTAGTTTATTTGATCCACAAACTCATGAAGGTCGATTCTGTGTGTAGTAGCCCATCACCACAAATTGTGAAGGAAACTGCTGATTGATGATTCCAAGTAAATCTGTTAAGCTTTGAATGAATCAGTGTGCCATGAATTGAACTCCATTTCATTCATGTGGGGAGGTTAAGTCTGCTTGTTATAGTTAGTGTTTGTTAGAATATAGCTAAGCCACACTATCATAAAGTATTAAGCTATCCCCTTCTGACGCTCATCAGAGACTATATGTTGGTATTGAGTGTGTTAGTATCTTAACACTCTCTGCGACCTAAACATGCCACAATTACATCAGCTGGTGTCAGAAGACTGCAAGTAATGACAACTTTGGTTTTGATGTCTCTTTTTTCGATAATGCATGGAGCTCAAACTATCAAATATCTTTCTTAACATTTGTTGTAAATAAATAATGACCCTGACGTGATTTGAACACGCAACCTTCTGATCTGGAGTCAGACGCTCTACCGTTGCGCCACAAGGCCACAGTGTTGTAACCATTTTGACCCCCAATCACATGGTATTGTTTAAATACTGGCACGTTGGTGATTTACTGTAGGTGTGAATGCATGTGCAAACCTATGAAACCATACTCTGAATCCACCATGTTTCGGCCATACTCATCCTGAAAGTACAGTTATGCACTAAAGTTACCTGTGCATGTTTGTAAGACGTAATTTCTGGAATGCACGTGCACATTCACGTGCATGTGCATTTTTTGAAAAGTGCTCCAGTGGCGCAATCGGTCAGCGCGCGGTACTTATACAGCAGTATCTAGCAGAGCAATGCCGAGGTTGTGAGTTCGAGCCTCACCTGGAGCATTTTTTAACTTCATCATACAATTGAATAATGAGGCACAAATCTGTTCTTACAGTGCACTCATCAGCAAAAAATGTAAGCATTGAGAGATTTTATGTGACCTATGAGCTCATTTATCTAGTTTCTTTGACCTACGACCTCATGAATGTAGTTTATTTGATCCACAAACTCATGAAGGTCGATTCTGTGTGTAGTAGCCCATCACCACAAATTGTGAAGGAAACTGCTGATTGATGATTCCAAGTAAATCTGTTAAGCTTTGAATGAATCAGTGTGCCATGAATTGAACTCCATTTCATTCATGTGGGGAGGTTAAGTCTGCTTGTTATAGTTAGTGTTTGTTAGAATATAGCTAAGCCACACTATCATAAAGTATTAAGCTATCCCCTTCTGACGCTCATCAGAGACTATATGTTGGTATTGAGTGTGTTAGTATCTTAACACTCTCTGCGACCTAAACATGCCACAATTACATCAGCTGGTGTCAGAAGACTGCAAGTAATGACAACTTTGGTTTTGATGTCTCTTTTTTCGATAATGCATGGAGCTCAAACTATCAAATATCTTTCTTAACATTTGTTGTAAATAAATAATGACCCTGACGTGATTTGAACACGCAACCTTCTGATCTGGAGTCAGACGCGCTACCGTTGCGCCACAAGGCCACAGTGTTGTAACCATTTTGACCCCCAATCACATGGTATTGTTTAAATACTGGCACGTTGGTGATTTACTGTAGGTGTGAATGCATGTGCAAACCTATGAAACCATACTCTGAATCCACCATGTTTCGGCCATACTCATCCTGAAAGTACAGTTATGCACTAAAGTTACCTGTGCATGTTTGTAAGACGTAATTTCTGGAATGCACGTGCACATTCACGTGCATGTGCATTTTTTGAAAAGTGCTCCAGTGGCGCAATCGGTCAGCGCGCGGTACTTATACAGCAGTATCTAGCAGAGCAATGCCGAGGTTGTGAGTTCGAGCCTCACCTGGAGCATTTTTTAACTTCATCATACAATTGAATAATGAGGCACAAATCTGTTCTTACAGTGCACTCATCAGCAAAAAATGTAAGCATTGAGAGATTTTATGTGACCTATGAGCTCATTTATCTAGTTTCTTTGACCTACGACCTCATGAATGTAGTTTATTTGATCCACAAACTCATGAAGGTCGATTCTGTGTGTAGTAGCCCATCACCACAAATTGTGAAGGAAACTGCTGATTGATGATTCCAAGTAAATCTGTTAAGCTTTGAATGAATCAGTGTGCCATGAATTGAACTCCATTTCATTCATGTGGGGAGTTTAAGTCTGCTTGTTATAGTTAGTGTTTGTTAGAATATAGCTAAGCCACACTATCATAAAGTATTAAGCTATCCCCTTCTGACGCTCATCAGAGACTATATGTTGGTAATGAGTGTGTTAGTATCTTAACACTCTCTGCAACCTAAACATGCCACAATTACATCAGCTGGTGTCAGAAGACTGCAAGTAATGACAACTTTGGTTTTGATGTCTCTTTTTTCGATAATGCATGAAGCTCATTCTATCAAATATCTTTCTTAACATTTGTTGTAAACAAATAATGACCCTGACGTGATTTGAACACGCAACCTTTAGATCTGGCGTCAGACGCGCTACCGTTGCGCCACAAGGCCACTTTGAAAGAATAATTTTGACAACCAATCACATGGTATTGTTTAAATACTGGTGCGTTGGTGATTTACTGTAGGTGTGAATGCATGTGCAAACCTATGAAGCCATACTCTGAATCCACCATGTTTCGGCCATACTCATTCTGAAAGTACAATTATGCACTAAAGTTACCTGTGCATGTTTGTAAGACGTAATTTCTGGAATTACGTCACGCTACCGTTGCACCACAAGGCCACTGTGAAGGACCAAATTTGACCACCATTCGCATGGTATTGTTTAAATACTGGTGCGTTGGTGAGGTGTGAATGCATGTGCAAACCTATGAAGCCATACTCTGAATCCACCATGTTTCGGCCATACTCATCCTGAAAGTACAGTTATGCACTAAAGTTACCTGTGCATGTTTGTAAGACGTAATTTATGGAATGCACGTGCACATTCACGTGCATGTGCAATATTTGAAAAGAGCTCCAGTGGCGTAATCGGTCAGCGCGTGGTACTGATACAGCAGTATCTAGCAGAGCAATGCCGAGGATGTGAGTTCAGGCCTCACCTGGAGCATTTTTTAACTTCATCATACAATTGAATAATGAGGCACAAATCTGTTCTTACAGTGCATTCATCAGCAAAAAATCTAAGCATTGAGAGATTTTATGTGACCTACGAGCTCATTTATCTCTTTTTTGATAATGCATGAAGCTCATTCTATCAAATAGTGACAAATATCTTTCTTAACATTTGTTGTAAATAAATAATGACCCTGACGTGAATTGAACACGCAACCTTCTGATCTGGAGTCAGACGCGCTACCGTTGCGCCACAAGGCCACTTTGAAAGAATAATTTTGACAACCAATCACATGGTATTGTTTAAATACTGGTGTATTGTTGATTTACTGTAGGTGTGAATGCATGTGCAAACCTATGAAGCCATACTCTGAATCCACCATGTTTCGGCCATACTCATTCTGAAAGTACAATTATGCACTAAAGTTACCTGTGCATGTTTGTAAGACGTAATTTCTGGAATGCACGTGCACATTCACGTGCATGTGCATTTTTTGAAAAGAGCTCCAGTGGCGTAATCGGTCAGTGCGTGGTACTTATACAGCAGTATCTAGCAGAGCAATGCCGAGGTTGTGAGTTCGAGCCTCACCTGGAGCATTTTTTAACTTCATCATACAATTTAATAATGAGGCACAAATCTGTTCTTACAGTGCACTCATCAGCAAAAAATTTAAGCATTGAGAGATTTTATGTGACCTACGAGCTCATTTATCTCTTTTTTGATAATGCATGAAGCTCATTCTATCAAATAGTGACAAATATCTTTCTTAACATTTGTTGTAAATAAATACTGACCCTGAAGTGATTTGAACACGCAACCTTCTGATCTGGAGTCAGACGCGCTACCGTTGCGCCACAAGGCCACTTTGTAATAATTATTTTGACAACCAATCACATGGTATTGTTTAAATACTGGTGCGTTGGTGATTTACTGTAGGTGTGAATGCATGTGCAAACCTATGAAGCCATACTCTGAATCCACCATGTTTCGGCCATACTCATTCTGAAAGTACAATTATGCACTAAAGTTACCTGTGCATGTTTGTAAGACGTAATTTATGGAATGCACGTGCACATTCACGTGCATGTGCAATTTTTGACTCGAGCTCCAGTGGAGCAATCGGTCAGCGCGTGGTACTTATACAGCAGTATCTAGCAGAGCAATGCCGAGGTTGTGAGTTCGAGCCTCACCTGGAGCATTTTTTAACTTCATCATACAATTGAATAATGAGGCACAAATCTGTTCTTACAGTGCACTCATCAGCAAAAAATCTAAGCATTGAGAGATTTTATGTGACCTACGAGCTCATTTATCTCTTTTTTGATAATGCATGAAGCTCATTCTATCAAATAGTGACAAATATCTTTCTTAACATTTGTTGTAAACAAATACTGACCCTGACGTGATTTGAACACGCAACCTTCTGATCTGGAGTCAGACGCGCTACCGTTGCGCCACAAGGCCACTTTGAAAGAATAATTTTGACAACCAATCACATGGTATTGTTTAAATACTGGTGCGTTGGTGATTTACTGTAGGTGTGAATGCATGTGCAAACCTATGAAGCCATGCTCTGAATCCACCATGTTTCGGCCATACTCATTCTGAAAGTACAATTATGCACTAAAGTTACCTGTGCATGTTTGTAAGACGTAATTTCTGGAATGCACGTGCACATTCACGTGCATGTGCAATTTGTGAATAGTGCTCCAGTGGCGCAATCGGTCAGCGCGCGGTACTTATACAGCAGTATCCAGCAGAGCAATGCCGAGGTTGTGAGTTCGAGCCTCACCTGGAGCATTTTTTAACTTCATCATACAATTGAATAATGAGGCACAAATCTGTTCTTACAGTGCACTCATCAGCAAAAAATGTAAGCATTGAGAGATTTTATGTGACCTATGAGCTCATTTATCTAGTTTCTTTGACCTACGACCTCATGAATGTAGTTTATTTGATCCACAACCTCTTGAAGGTCGATTCTGTGTGTAGTAGCCCATCACCACAAATTGTGAAGGAAACTGCTGATTGATGATTCCAAGTAAATCTGTTAAGCTTTGAATGAATCAGTGTGCCATGAATTGAACTCCATTTCATTCATGTGGGGAGTTTAAGTCTGCTTGTTATAGTTAGTGTTTGTTAGAATATAGCTAAGCCACACTATCATAAAGTATTAAGCTATCCCCTTCTGACGCTCATCAGAGACTATACGTTGGTAATGAGTGTGTTAGTATCTCAACACTCTCTGCGACCTAAACATGCCACAATTACATCAGCTGGTGTCAGAAGACTGCAAGTAATGACAACTTTGGTTTTGATGTCTCTTTTTTCGATAATGCATGGAGCTCATTCTATCAAATATCTTTCTTAACATTTGTTGTAAACAAATAATGACCCTGACGTGATTTGAACACGCAACCTTCTGATCTGGAGTCAGACGCGCTACCGTTGCGCCACAAGGCCACAGTGAAGTAACCATTTTGACCCCCAATCACATGGTATTGTTTAAATACTGGCGCGTTAGTGATTTACTGTAGGTGTGAATGCATGTGCAAACCTATGAAGCCATACTCTGAATCCACCATGTTTCGGCCATACTCATTCTGAAAGTACAATTATGCACTAAAGTTACCTGTGCATGTTTGTAAGACGTAATTTCTGGAATTATGTCACGCTACCGTTGCACCACAAGGCCACTGTGAAGGACCAAATTTGACCACCAATCGCATGGTATTGTTTAAATACTGGTGCGTTGGTGATTTACTGTAGGTGTGAATGCATGTGCAAACCTATGAAGCCATACTCTGAATCCACCATGTTTCGGCCATACTCATCCTGAAAGTACAGTTATGCACTAAAGTTACCTGTGCATGTTTGTAAGACGTAATTTCTGGAATGCGCGTGTACATTCACGTGCATGTGCAATTTGTAAAAAGTGCTCCAGTGGAGCAATCGGTCAGCGCGCTGTACTTATACAGCAGTATCTAGCAGAGCAATGCCGAGGTTGTGAGTTCGAGCCTCACCTGGAGTAATTATTACCTTCATCATACAATTGAATAATGAGGCGTAAATCTGTTCTTACAGTGCACTCATCAGCAAAAAATGTAAGCATTAAGAGATTTTATGTGACCTATGAGCTCATTTATCTAGTTTCTTTAACCTACAACCTCATGAATGTAGTTTATTTGAGCCACAACCTCATGAAGGTCGATTCTGTGTGTAGTAGCCCATCACCACAAATTGTGAAGGAAATTGCTGATTGATGATTCCAAGTAAATCAGTTAAGCTTTGAATAAATCAGTGTGCCATGAATTGAACTCCATTTCATTCATGTGGGGAGGTTAAGTCTGCTTGTTATAGTTAGTGTTTGTTAGAATATAGCTAAGCCACACTATCATAAAGTATTAAGCTATCCCCTTCTGACGCTCATCAGAGACTATATGTTGGTAATGAGTGTGTTAGTATCTTAACACTCTCTGCGACCTAAACATGCCACAATTACATCAGCTGGTGTCAGAAGACTGCAAGTAATGACAATTTTTGTTTTGATGTCTCTTTTTTGATAATGCATGAAGCTCATTCTATCAAATATCTTTCTTAACATTTGTTATAAACAAATAATGACCCCGACGTGATTTGAACACGCAACCTTCTGATCTGGAGTCAGACGCGCTACCGTTGCGCCACAAGGCCACTGTGAAGGACTCAATTTGACCACCAATCACATGGTATTGTTTAAATACTGGTGCGTTGGTGATTTACTGTAGGTGTGAATGCATGTGCAAACCTATGAAGCCATACTCTGAATCCACCATGTTTCGGCCATACTCATCCTGAAAGTACAGTTATGCACTAAAGTTACCTGTGCATGTTTGTAAGACGTAATTTCTGGAATGCACGTGCACATTCACGTGCATGTGCAATATTTGAATCGAGCTCCAGTGGCGCAATCGGTCAGCGCGTGGTACTTATACAGCAGTATCTAGCAGAGCAATGCCGAGGTTGTGAGTTCGAGCCTCACCTGGAGCATTTTTTTACTTCATCATACAATTGAATAATGAGGCACAAATCTGTTCTTACAGTGCACTCATCAGCAAAAAAACCAAGCATTGAGAGATTCTATGTGACCTACGAGCTCATTTATCTCTTTTTTGATAATGCATGAAGCTCATTCTATCAAATAGTGACAAATATCTTTCTTAACATTTGTTGTAAACAAATAATGACCCTGACGTGATTTGAACACTCAACCTTCTGATCTGGAGTCAGACACGCTACCGTTGCGCCACAAGGCCACTTTGAAAGAATAATTTTGACAACCAATCACATGGTATTGTTTAAATACTGGTGCGTTGGTGATTTACTGTAGGTGTGAATGCATGTGCAAACCTATGAAGCCATACTCTGAATCCACCATGTTTCGGCCATACTCATTCTGAAAGTACAATTATGCACTAAAGTTACCTGTGCATGTTTGTAAGACGTAATTTCTGGAATTACGTCACGCTACCGTTGCACCACAAGGCCACTGTGAAGGACCAAATTTGACCACCAATCGCATGGTATTGTTTAAATACTGGTGCGTTGGTGATTTACTGTAGGTGTGAATGCATGTGCAAACCTATGAAGCCATACTCTGAATCCACCATGTTTCGGCCATACTCATCCTGAAAGTACAGTTATGCACTAAAGTTACCTGTGCATGTTTGTAAGACGTAATTTCTGGAATGCGCGTGTACATTCACGTGCATGTGCAATTTGTAAAAAGTGCTCCAGTGGAGCAATCGGTCAGTGCGCGGTACTTATACAGCAGTATCCAGCAGAGCAATGCTGAGGTTGTGAGTTCGAGCCTCAACTGGAACATTTTTTAACTTCATCATACAATTGAATAATGAGGCACAAATCTGTTCTTACAGTGCACTCATCAGCAAAAAATGTAAGCATTGAGAGATTTTATGTGACCTATGAGCTCATTTATCTAGTTTCTTTAACCTACAACCTCATGAATGTAGTTTATTTGAGCCACAACCTCATGAAGGTCGATTCTGTGTGTAGTAGCCCATCACCACAAATTGTGAAGGAAATTGCTGATTGATGATTCCAAGTAAATCAGTTAAGCTTTGAATAAATCAGTGTGCCATGAATTGAACTCCATTTCATTCATGTGGGGAGGTTAAGTCTGCTTGTTATAGTTAGTGTTTGTTAGAATATAGCTAAGCCACACTATCATAAAGTATTAAGCTATCCCCTTCTGACGCTCATCAGAGACTATATGTTGGTAATGAGTGTGTTAGTATCTTAACACTCTCTGCGACCTAAACATGCCACAATTACATCAGCTGGTGTCAGAAGACTGCAAGTAATGACAATTTTTGTTTTGATGTCTCTTTTTTGATAATGCATGAAGCTCATTCTATCAAATATCTTTCTTAACATTTGTTGTAAACAAATAATGACCCTGACGTGATTTGAACACGCAACCTTCTGATCTGGAGTCAGACGCGCTACCGTTGCGCCACAAGGCCACTGTGAAGGACTCAATTTGACCACCAATCACATGGTATTGTTTAAATACTGGTGCGTTGGTGATTTACTGTAGGTGTGAATGCATGTGCAAACCTATGAAGCCATACTCTGAATCCACCATGTTTCGGCCATACTCATCCTGAAAGTACAGTTATGCACTAAAGTTACCTGTGCATGTTTGTAAGACGTAATTTCTGGAATGCACGTGCACATTCACGTGCATGTGCAATATTTGAATCGAGCTCCAGTGGCGCAATCGGTCAGCGCGTGGTACTTATACAGCAGTATCTAGCAGAGCAATGCCGAGGTTGTGAGTTCGAGCCTCACCTGGAGCATTTTTTTACTTCATCATACAATTGAATAATGAGGCACAAATCTGTTCTTACAGTGCACTCATCAGCAAAAAAACCAAGCATTGAGAGATTCTATGTGACCTACGAGCTCATTTATCTCTTTTTTGATAATGCATGAAGCTCATTCTATCAAATAGTGACAAATATCTTTCTTAACATTTGTTGTAAACAAATAATGACCCTGACGTGATTTGAACACTCAACCTTCTGATCTGGAGTCAGACACGCTACCGTTGCGCCACAAGGCCACTTTAAAAGAATAATTTTGACAACCAATCACATGGTATTGTTTAAATACTGGTGCGTTGGTGATTTACTGTAGGTGTGAATGCATGTGCAAACCTATGAAGCCATACTCTGAATCCACCATGTTTCGGCCATACTCATTCTGAAAGTACAATTATGCACTAAAGTTACCTGTGCATGTTTGTAAGACGTAATTTCTGGAATTACGTCACGCTACCGTTGCACCACAAGGCCACTGTGAAGGACCAAATTTGACCACCAATCGCATGGTATTGTTTAAATACTGGTGCGTTGGTGATTTACTGTAGGTGTGAATGCATGTGCAAACCTATGAAGCCATACTCTGAATCCACCATGTTTCGGCCATACTCATCCTGAAAGTACAGTTATGCACTAAAGTTACCTGTGCATGTTTGTAAGACGTAATTTCTGGAATGCGCGTGTACATTCACGTGCATGTGCAATTTGTAAAAAGTGCTCCAGTGGAGCAATCGGTCAGTGCGCGGTACTTATACAGCAGTATCCAGCAGAGCAATGCTGAGGTTGTGAGTTCGAGCCTCAACTGGAACATTTTTTAACTTCATCATACAATTGAATAATGAGGCACAAATCTGTTCTTACAGTGCACTCATCAGCAAAAAATGTAAGCATTGAGAGATTTTATGTGACCTATGAGCTCATTTATCTAGTTTCTTTGACCTACGACCTCATGAATGTAGTTTATTTGAGCCACAACCTCATAAAGGTCGATTCTGTGTGTAGTAGCCCATCACCACAAATTGTGAAGGAAACTGCTGATTGATGATTCCAAGTGAATCAGTTAAGCTTTGAATGAATCAGTGTGCTCCAGTGGCACAATTGGTTAGTGTGCAGTACTTACACAGCAGATTCCAGCAGAGCAATGCTGAGGTTGTGGGTGCGAGCCTCACATGGAGTATCCTTTAACTTTGTCATACAATTGAATAATGAGGAACAAATCTGTTCTTGACCGTGCAGTCATGAGCAAAAAATGTAAGCGTGATCTCATGAATTTATTTTATGTGAACTATGAGCTCATTTATCTAGTTTATTTGACCTACGACCTCATGAATGTAGTTTATTTGAGCCAAAACCTCATGAAGGTCGATTCTGTGTGTAGTAGCCCATCACCACAAATTGTTTTTTTGATTTTCTCACGTATCCAAAGTCTTGTATGTCCCTTGCGTTAGTGTGTCGTAGCCAGATATGATAAAACACCAACGGCAGAGGGAATTATACAATTACAATGAATTTAATTGAACTCATCCAAGCTCATTATGGCCTTGGATCTTGAACCATGCTCTGTAGATGGTGCGGTCAGACCCTTCACTGCCCTGCAAGAGCCCGCAGTATGTAACTCAAACCAGCAGGTGGCACTGTTGACCAGTGAATTTTTCTAAAATATTGAGTTTACCTCTTTGATCATGATGGGCAACAGGGCTACATCTCAAATTGATTCAGCCCTCATGAGTTCATGACACATGAATAAAATAACAGCAACAACAACAGAAGCAGCATGAGTCTTAAATTCATCATGTGATGCGATGGGGTTGCAATGGTACAACGTTGTTCATGCTCGCATGGAGAGAAGGTGGCGTTGAGTGAGATTAGCCAGGTACCATCGTGGACCCCTGGCACCCACAAACAGCCCGGTTGATCAGCCACAAATTACAGTCACAAATTATAGTCAGTCTGACAGCATGGGGGTCCTCTTCGCTTGAGGTTGAATGCTTTCTTCATTTACTGTTCATTGTGTCCGATTTCATCTTTTACCCTCAATTCTCATTCCTTCTCTGTTCTTTCCTGCCTGTCTGCAGGTGATACATTTGAATGCATCTCAATAAATCGTTAGTTTGTCAATGTCACCATTGTACTTCAGTGGATATGGCAGTGCTCTTGTTATAAATACTAATGTTCTCTTTTCAAGTAAAGACAAGCGTACTCAACAATCTAACCCAGATTGTTCAGATCACGGTCAATATCTGGAAATGCTTATGATCCTGAGGTGATAAACACTGACCCCTTCGGATCTGGACTCACTATTGCAGAATTCACACCCAATGAGACTCGCTACACTGGCTGTACTTGGCTGTACTAACAAGAATGAACTCTTGCTCAAGTTATTTACAGTCTCTTGGCTGGCCAATCAATACAACACTTCCTTCACCAAAAATCAACATATATGTCTCTTTTTGACATACATACTTCTGTGTGCAAAAACAGCTCAGGTGGCACAATCGGTCAGTGTGAGGTAAATACAGCAGTATGCAGCAGAGCAATGCTGGGGTTGTGAGCTTGAACCTCACCTGGAGCATTTTTTAACTTGATCTATCTTAACTTTTAACATTTAAATCAAAGTAAAACCCTACATAAATCCCTGTTTATCCTGTCCTCTACTGACTCTAGTTAAGCAATAACTGATCACTTTCTGATGACATACTTAGAATAATCAGTCACTACTAATAGGGCTTGTACATCATAATGCATCATGGGCGATACTCAACTTTGAGAGGAATCAAGGGAGTTGTAGTACTGTTAAATCCTAAATAACTTCTCTCTTTTCTCTGTACTGAATACATCTTATAAATCTGTGTGTGTGTGTGTCTGTCTGTCTGTCTGTCTGTCTGTCTGTCTGTCTGTCTGTCTGTCTGTCTGTCTGTCTGTCTGTCTGTGAGTGAGTGTTTATTTGTGCCCCAGTGGCGCAATCGGTCAGCGCGGTACTTCTACAGCAGTATCTAGCAGCGCAATGCAGAGGTTGTGAGTTCAGGCCTCACCTGGAGCAATCTATACCTTGGCCTATGAACCATACATCATGCACAGTTAACTTTATAAACCAACAATGCTTTTTGTAGACTGTTCTTGTTATCACTCACTGCTTAAGTTTACTTCTTGTAACTTTCATGGTCTCTCTGTTCTTCCCTAAAGCTAATCAATAATAGAGTATCAATACTTAGTTGGTCAATGAAAACCATTGAAAAAATGCTGCAGCTACTATATCAGTGCTGGAGACTATCAAAGTGAGGCTCTTGGTGTATAGCCGTTTAGTAACTGTCAGTGCCTTCTGTGTATCTGCTTCCTGCCTGCCTGGTGTCTGCTTTGGAGCTGCATGGCTGCTTTGAGTTTTACCTTGCTGATGTTTATCTGTCATGTCACCTGATCAATGGCACACTAGATTTAATCAATACCCCGGGTGCAACTCCACCTCGCCAGCAAATACATGACCTCACACCACTTTCTATCCTCCCTTCTCTCCCCCGGCACCACTGCCATGTCTCTCACTCTCCCTCTCTTCTCAGATAAGGAGAATAATTTCCTTTGTTCTCAACTTCTTGAACAAAGTTGAAAGTTAAAACGTTAGCATATCCATGCGGATGAACACCTATGCAGTATTGGACAGATCAAGCCACAGTCAACATGATTTCGTCATCCTTCAGTAAACACTGGACAGAGAATGATGGCCCTCATTACACCTGAAGGATCAGAGAGCTGATCACACGTTGTGTCGTTGGGGGTGGTTGGGGGTGGTTGGGGGTGCTGTGTGTTGATTTGTGCTCAGCACAATGTGGGTGTCATCGATACCAGGGGGAACAATGGGCATTTTCTTCCCCTCAAGGACGACAAAGGTTCCTCCATCTGCAGACAACGACAACATAGTCTATTATTATTATTTCATAGATCTGTAGATTTAACGGTTCACAGATCAACACAGGGAAAATGTACTTAGGATGGATACTAAATACCCCTTATAACGTCTCTGTTTCTATGCATATGTATCATTGAGATCCTTGTATTTACTGTAGCTAAATAAAAGTATACACATTCGTCCTCAACTCTTTGGCATCGGGCAGCAAGTTCTTTCACAGAGCTTAGCATAACTTAGGCCCCGTCCACACGGAAACATGCAGAAGTCCTGTGCGTTTGGGCCGACCGTCCAAAGTGATCTGGCTTTTCACTCTTTTTGAAACCAGGTCCCAGGGTGAAAATGCGAAAAACGGCCTTATGCGTTTTCATGTTGGGATTTGTGTGGACGCCAGATATGCATGCTGTTAGATTTCCGTCTAATTTGTTTTGTTTGATTTGCTTTGTATTATTTTTTGTAGCTAATACAGCCCCTTGGTAAATTAAATTACTAACTGTACTTTAAAAAGTATTTTCTGCTCTGTTAAACCTCTACAAGGTTTAACAACTGCTTTCTCTTCCTCGACTTTATGTTTGTATACAACGCGCATGCTCCGCCTCGTCTTCGTCTTTTTTTGGTGGAGAACCAGCACCACATAGAGGCCTTGAATATGTAATGCAACATTTCTACAGCTAGATGCATTTTTGCAATGAGTCCGTCTTTATGGACAAATTCCTGAAACGCTGCCAAGGAAAAGGGAGGGGAAAAGATTGTTTTTGCCCGTGTGGACGGGGCCTTATATAGACACTACTACATAGGCACCTGGAGCCACAATGTAAACACGCACGCACACACATACACACACACGCACTCACACTCCCCCACAGTACAATAGCATACTGAGCCACCGTGCTTGTGTCATTCTTAAGGCCGTGCCACCAGTGTGTGTACAGTGTAAACATATGTAGCACGACTTCTACCATCAAGTATGCGATGCCTTGGGGGAAAACAACATTATATACATGTCTATGTATATATATATATATATATATATATATATATATATATATATATCATAAAGAGACAGAGACAAAAATCCTGCCATCCTCCGTGTTCTGCCAGGAAATCAGGGGGAAGAAAAAGTCAAGTGAGGCGAGGTTTCTCCACCGAGAGCCGGAGGGCACGCCCGCCTCGTCACGTAGGTGTCTTTGAATTCTCCTCTGTGACACACCGACACACCCCCCCCCCCCCCCCCCCCCCACCCCCACGCCCCACTCTCCGCCGGGAGGAGCCATCTTTTACCGCGGCGCCAAATCGCTCCTGACACGCCGTCTGCCGGCCCCGCCGACGCTGTCTGGGGGTCCGCAAGGAGAATCCTAACCAGCCGCCACCGCAATGTTTCACCGGCGCCGACGAACCAAAGGAGCGAACACAAGAAAAGTAAAAAAGAGAAGCTGGCACAGGCGTAGCGACGAGGAGACACACACACACACACACACACACACACACAAACACACACATTGGATTGGTCGTAGAACTCAGACAGCCCTTTGGTATGTTCACACTAGCGTTCATGTGGATACACTTAATGCAGTCAGAGAAATACGCACACTGGCTGGATGTCAGCGAGCAGGATGGTTGCTTCATTTGACAGCTGTCATGGCTGCTTTGGTTCTGGCTTCCCAGCACTTTGCCAAACGAGCCTATTATCTGACACGCCCGCCTTCAGGACCCCCCACCTCCCCCCCTTACCCCCTAGAGGGTCCAATTGGGTCAGCCGCCACCGGACAGCCCCTAAACTGGGGTGACAGACAAAAGCACCCAGCTGGAATACAACAACACCCCCCACCAAAATAAATAAAAAAAACAGCCCAAAAACCACACAACCAATGAGTAAAAATACATGACACACTTGTCATTAAGCCCTGCGGACTGAGACACAACAGAGACTTTCATCAGCATACTACTGGGAAGGGGGGGGGGAGCAATCAAGGAGCAAGAGTGTACTCCTGCTTTTGAGGATTCCAATGGAGTGTCTGCCTTTAGCCCAATGACCCGGA
>NC_140281.1:12359876-12379876 GCF_964030765.1 Micromesistius poutassou | reverse complement strand
GGTTTAGATGCATATCTTCACCTGCTTAGTGATTCTGTCTGGGGCACGAAGCACTCTCTCACAAGTGGCCTATTTGTTTGTGTGAACGTGCGTGCGTGAGCGTGCGTGCGTGAGCGTGCGTGAGTGTGTGTGCGTGCGTGAGCGTGCGTGAGCGTGCGTGAGTGTGTGCATATTTTGGGGCCTACCTTCCTGTTTGTCAGTGCACGTATGTGCCTGTGTGTGTGAGCATTTGTGCAGGTGTGTTCATGCAGCATGCAGCTGACACAGCCCACTGGTACCACTGTCACTATGATGCAGAGACACCTCTGGTTTTCCCTCAACGAGCTTGTGCAAGATTAACACTCGCACAGGGCAACTAAACACACAGTCATGCACATGAGAGCAAACACAACCTCTGCTGTGTGTAAAGCAATGCAGAGCAGTACAGTTATGGATTGCAATGCACTGTAATGTAAAAGCATCACTCACACAATAGCATATCATAACCGGAGAGGACAGAACAAATGTTTAACAATAGGTCACACTCAGGATAGAGCATACTTATAGAGTGTACTCAGGAAGGAAATGCCTTTAACTTGGAACTGGGAACTTGGATAAACTTTTTATCTGACATGAATTTATAGTTATTATCTCAATGTGAATCTTTATTGGGTAGATATAATGGCTGCCGTAGAGGAACACACGTAGTTCTCCCTAGCAGCAGCAGGGGGCACTGCGGTAACACAGCAGACGCCAGGAGTTTGGGACTCTCCGACAAGAAGGGGTCGGACTTTTCTTGTGACAGGAACCATTCCTGCACTAAAATAACCGCATGCACTTTTACTTCCATAAGAACCTTTACTTTTTAAAGCAATCTTATGTTAATGTGGCTGTCTTGTGATTTTATACTTTTTTGAACACTTATATATGGTCCTGTTCTTACATTGACATTTACCTGCGTTTCTTTCACGGTCAATTGACTGTGATGTGCAAAACAAGATTTTGCATCCGGCTCAAGGACTGGATTATTATTCATGCTGCAGGGATTGAACTCACAACCTCTAATGACCTAAATAACCTGATGTATCCTGAAGATAATATACTCCAATTATAACAGCCTAATACTCTCAATGGCAGGGATGCTAGTTATCATTAGCAGAGGGAATGTAATCAAATAAGAAATCATACTTTGCAATAAATGATTTACACTTAGCACAGCCATAATTATGATCGCTCTTACATGTTTTAATGCAACCTAGTGGACAGTGTGTACAACTTCAGGCAAGAAGCTACAACCAGCCCCTCAAAACAGCAAAACAACACAAATAGTTGGTGTTGTTTTGTGATTTGTGAATCGCGATTCACTTGAGGAGAACAAAATCTTCATTCTCAACCCTATCAATGTGTTTCGATTCGATGGTATACCCTTGTGTCTATTCGTAAGCTGCGTTAAAGACCGCTGTGTTGCTTGGTAGCGGTAGCCATCGGTAACCGTGAGAACCAGAGGCCTCTTTAGCTCCTATAAATGCTCAGAGAATCTCTTCCCAGACATGGCCAGTTCTGATCTGGGTCTCCTCTGCTAGGTGACCTCACAGACCCACCCATTCTCTCTCTCTCTCTCTCTCTCTCTCTCTCTCTCTCTCTCTCTCTCTCTCTCTCTCTCTCTCTCTCTCTCTCTCTCTCTCTCTCTCCCTCGCTCTCTCTCTCTCTCTCACGCTCTCTCTCTCTCTTGCGCTCTCTCTCTCTCTCTTCCTCGCTCTCTCTCTCTCTCTCTCACTTCCCTCCATCACAAATGTATCCTGCTGTTTCCACCTACCCTTCACCTGTATTTTTTAAGGGACAATTTGTCTCTGTACCGCTTTATTTCTCTCTCTCTCTCCTATTTGTTTCTCTCTCTCTGGCACTCTCTATCTCTCTCTATATGTCTTTCCTCCCTTACAAATGTATCTTGCTGTTTCTACCTCTCCTCTACCCATAATCCTTTAATTCTCCCCTTCCTCTCTCTCTCTCTCTCTCTCTCTCTCTCTCTCTCTCTCTCCCTCACCCCCTGTTTTTACCTCTCTTTTCACTGTCATGGTCTTTGATCTCTGCTCCTCATCCTCTCTCTGTCCCTTGCTCTTTTGAGGGTGGCTTCATCATTACGTCATGTGTGAAACGGTTTGTAATGGCATCTCTTTGTCTCGCTGTGCTGCAGGTGTTCGAGCCATGCTCTAAATCAGACCTCGATGAGCTCAGCATGAACAGCACTTGGCTGTGTCACACACTGGCAGAGGGTGGAGGGTGGGGTCTCTTATACAATGGCTGTGGATCTCTCCTCCTCTTTGTCTGTCTCTGTCTCTCTCTGTCTCTGTCCTTCTCTCTCTCTCTGTCTCTCCCTCTCCGTCTCTCTGTCTCCCTCTCTTTCTCTCTCGCTCTGACTGTCTCTCTCTTTCCCTCTCTCTCTCCCTCTCTGACTGTCTCTCTCTCCCTCCCTCTCTTTCTCTCTGTCACTCTCCACCTCTCTCTCTGACACTGGCCCCGTCCACATGGAATCAATTTTTGTGTAAAAACGCCTTGTGTCTTGTGCCGACCGTCCAGACAGACCCAGCGTTTTCGGTGCCTGCAAACACACTTTTTTTTTTCGTGTTAGGATTCGTTTGGACGCCAGATATGCAAACAATGACATCATCATCATAATTACTAACTGTACAAAGTATTTTCTGCTCAATCTACAAGGTTTAACAACTGCTTTCTCCTCCTCGACTGTATGTTTGTATACAGCACGCAGGCTTGATATGCATGCTCCGCCTCATCTTCTTCTTTTTTTGGTGGAGAACCAGCGCCACACAGTGGCCTTGAATATGTACTACGGCGTTTCTACAGCTAGATGCGTTTTTGCAATGAGTCCGTCTTTATGGACAAATTCCTGAAACGCTGCCAAGGGAAACAGAGGGGAAAAGATTGTTTTCGCCCGTGTGGATGGGCCTCTGTCTATCTTCTCCCTCTCTGTCTCTCTCTCTCTCTGATTCTATCTCTCTCTTTCTCCCTCTCTGTCTCTGTCTCTCTCTCTCTCTCTCTCTCTCTCAGTCCTTGACAATATCGTATGCATCTAGAGCTGGATAGGTAGTCTCCGGAAAGAGTGTATACGCAAACATTTCCACTTTAAGTGAGCCCCTATTTGACACCATTCAAACTAGACACTACTATGGATGGCTTGTGTCCCTCCAACTCCTGAAAGACATGAAGTTGTCCCCCCCAATTTACATTATTTTAAAATGTATTTAATTTAAAAAGTTTTAATAGATGTCGACTCAAGTTTGTGAAATAACAAGTGAAGTGAAATAACACTTTTAAAAGGTTTTGTTTATGCCCTCCCTATGTATCCCACTCAGTGATCTGAACCGTTGCATATTCGATCTGTGCTTCATAGATCCATGCCTATTTTCAGAGAACGAATGGTAAAGCATTTGTGTCTGTCTGGCTCTGTAAAATAGATTTATATGTATAGTGAAGGCCTTAAAGTGATTCATTTATATTTATTTTAAGCTACCAATATTGCCTGTGTGTCTGTTACAGCAGATCATTTGATATATGTTGGTGATATAATTGACATCCCCTCCAGAAAATACACTAACCACTGTATGAATAGCATAGTCCGCCTAAAAAAAAAAAAAACATGGATTGGAAGTGAGTGAGCATAATGCCACAAACACAGTTTGTCATAACATATTTAACCCTTGATATCTTTAAATAAAAATATATATTTTAGTAAATTATACCCCTAAACATAACAATTGCAATGCATTTGGTGCCCCACTGATGATGTAGTTCTGTCGGCTGGCTCATACTCCAAACTAAACAAGCACTCAAAACTTTTTGGGAGTAAGTGAGCCCTTCAGATCCACACCTTTCCACCAGAACAGTCATTCAGGGCCTCATCGCTTAAGCTGTAAGACCCCTTCTAACTCCGTCATACTCATGCCTACAGCACTCCCTCCAGTAGAAGATCTCTCCTCGCTCTCTCTGTGTACCGTGGTGTAGAAATCCTCTCTCTCCTGCGTTCTGCTTCTCCCTGCGCCAGAATAATCTGTGCCTCCGAAGCGCTGTCGTGCTCTACGCATCTTTTAAGCATCTTTCACTCGTCCGTCTTGGGAAGCTTAGGCAACTGAGAGAGAGAGAGAGAAAGGGAGGGAGAGAGAGAGAGAGAGAGAGAGAGAGAGAGAGAGAGAGAGAGAGAGAGAGAGAGAGAGAGAGAGAGAGAGAGAGAGAAAATAGCCTATCGTGCACAGTAGTAGGGATGGTTAACTTTGGAGGCTTACATGGATAACTCTGCCAAACTTTACTTAGCCCGTCAAAGGCTTTCACACACTACACCCCCACTACCCACAGCCCTTTCTCCTGGCTCTCTCACACACACACACACACACACACACACACACACACACACACACACACACACACACACACACACACATTACACACACGTAACACTAATGTGTAACTTCCCCACCCACTTGTATGTGGATGGAGTCAAAACTGTGTTGTGCCTGAACTCTGCCTGAAAAGTTAAGTTGGGCAGATTTCTCAGATGCACAGATTTTAAAAGAGACAGAAAAAAGTGATGGAAGGGTTACTTTGCATCTGTGTGTGTGTGTTCATGTGTGTGTGTGTGTGTGTGTGTGTGTGTGTGTGTGTGTGTGTGTGTGTGTGTGTGTGTGTGTTTGGGTGTGCAGTATGTGAGAAACGTAATGAGCGGCTGTCGTTAAGCTCCTGTAAAGAGGTTACATCATAATACAGATACCGAATTAGGGTTCACATACTGTGAGTTCTGCCTCGCATCGTACATGACAGTTAATCTGGGTTATGTAACTCAGACCTGACATGAAGACCTGAAGTGTCAGACTAGTTGCATGTAAGCCCTTCAAACAGAGTTTAGTTTAAGTGGCTTCTAAGAAAAAAATCTAAAACCTTGTATGATCCTCCTCAACAATTGTGATGTAATGATGCAAAAAAGAATAAAAAAGCTCCTGGTTTCAGTAGCATCTGCGTTTGTGTACGTGTTCTTTCTTCCCATAATGGCTGTGTGAATGCTAATGTTTGCTCGGCACTCAAAGCCATATGTCAGGTGTCTTGCAAAGAACCATAAGCGCCAGCGTTGGCTGTGATGGAACGACGTTAAGCGTTAAGCTCCCGATGCCTTAACCTCTCCCCTCCTGCTTATCTTTTATTTATGCTGTCGTGCGGGCCCCTCTGGGTTCAGCTGCTCTTTAAAGGCCCGCTGAACCCAAACTCCTTTTAGTTTTAAAAGTGGTAATATGTCTGATATGATCTTCAACATAGCAATCGTTGCCATTTTATCACTGTCACTGAAATAAGACTACTATCATAATATATGTTCAACGTCATGTCCAAGGGAGAGAGGGTTATGATTCACAGACACTTATAGTATTACACCGTGGTGAGTTGTGCATTTCATACACAACATCGATCATTATAACGTTCCAACACAACAACAGTATTGCAAAAGTAGAAAGAAAGTTGCCATGGGTCGTAACCATGGGGATAACACACCGCACCCTCTTTCTAGAATTCCCAGCCAAAACAATTGTTTTGGGGAATCTCATAGTGTTATCATCCGATAGGGGCGGTTAACTTCCACTTTAAAGATGAGCTCACAGATGGTCCTCACAGCCCTAATCGATGGCTGTCGTGTACATGTCACTCACACGGAGTTCATAACGTTGACGCCAGCACACCAGCACACCATGAAGAAATTATTTTGCTATCTTTCGCTCCTCATTTTCAGCTGTGTTTATCCCTCTCTCTCTTTCTTTAATTTGACTTTGTTTGCATTTCTTCCTGTTTATTTATGCATCGTTTCACCTCCTCCGTTCCTCCGTGCGGAGGCCTCCATGTTTTTAGTGTAATTGGTTGAATTTGGTTGGTTTTATTTCACCTCTAAATTTGCCACTCTGACAGGGCCTTCGCTTCTCTGCCGAGCCAAACACGTCCCGACGTCGTAGCAAAAAAAAGACGTGTTTTACGGCCCTGCTGATGTCATCATCCCTCAACCCCTCCCGCCCATGGGGCCCCTCAATTCAGTAGATTACACTTCCCATCCGAAAAGCAGGGCTGGGGAGGGTAGATTTAACACACCAACAACTCCTCCGCCCTACCTGCCTGGCTCGTTCACAAAATGGGATGGAGAGAGAGAGCGATAGAGAGAGATGGAGGAAGAGTGTGTGTGTAGAGTGTGTAGTGCCGGTGGTAGTAGTTTCCACGGTGATCCGCTGGTCTTTATGGACCCCCAGAAGAGGGTCTTTATTGTCTGGGCGCTGGGGCTCATTTTACGGCTGATTTCCCGTAATTTCCCGTGTGTGTGTGTAAGAGCTTGTGAGAGTGTTTGTGTGTGTGTGTGTGTGTGTCTGTGTGTGTGTGTGTGTGTGTGTGTGTGTGTGTGTGTGTGTGTGTGTGTGTGTGTGGGGGTGTGTGTGTGTGTGTATATATATGTGTGTGTGTGTGTGTGTGTGTGTGAGAGTTTGTGAGAGTGTGTGTGTGTGTGTGTGTGTGTGTGTGTGTGTGTGTGTGTGTTAGTAGGGCACACCACTTATGGTGGTTGATAATAAAACAGTAGTAAACACCATTTTGACCATTGCGGATAGTGTGTAGTAGTTAAGTGCTCTCTCTCTCTCTCTCTCTCTCTCTCTCTCTCTCTCTCTCTCTCTCTCTCTCTCTCTCTCTCTTGCTCTCTCTCTCTCTATCTTTCTCTCTCTATGTATTTTTCTCTCTCCGCTATCTTTCTCTTTATTTTTCCTTATCTCTCTCTAGCTTTCTCTTTCCATTATACTCAGTTGTTCAATGGTAGCCATATATATATATATATATATATATATATATATATATATATATATATATAAATCAGGTGTGTGCATCCCCTCCCTCTGTGCAATGACAACACTGTCACCTCATTGCCTTGGCCTGACATATATCTGATGACTGGCTATTACCTTGCTCAGAGAGGCGGAGTATACTAAGTGACTTCCTGTGCACTGTATAGATTATGTAGTTACAGGTTGTTTCCCTGTCGCTCTGTGTTTCCATCAATCAGAAATTAAGGTAATTCAGAGGTTAGATTAGAGACAAATGAGACTTGTATGGAAGTAAATCTGTCTCATCGGATTTTGAAAATAAAAAGCCATTGAATTTTAGGCACTGAATATTTATGCATTGAAATAGCGTATCTGGATTTTTTGCACCTGAATTTAACTGTGATGATGGGCCTTTCTTTCTTGATACAAATATTAATTCTAAACAGCATTTTACACATTATAACCTATAATAGGAAATGCTCAAAGTTAAATAATCTTCATTAAACACTGACTGAAGCTTTTAATTTTTTTTTATGGGGAAAGAAGCAACGAAGGTGGACCGTTCTAAACCCTGGGTGGGGTGGGGGGGGGGGGGGGAGTATTTATGTTTTTGTTATAAATGCACATAGTTTTTTTTAACCCTTTTACTGCAGTTTATGAAATAAACTATGAACCAATGCCTGTATGTGAAGTGTGTGTGTGTGTGTGTGTGTGTGTGTGTGTGTGTGTGTGTCTGTGTGTGTGTGTGTGTGTGTGTGTGTGTGTGTGTGTTCAATTATTTTCGATACTTCAGAATTCCCCACGATACAATTCGATTCGATTTGATACAATTCGATACTCAATATTTTTCTAGGTCTAGTATGGCAATTAGCATATTCACAGTAACATAAATAATTATATATATATATATATAATTATTATTTTTAAATAATCAATACTCTTCCGGACGAATAAATGCATCAAATTGTCCGCTGTATAATCGATTAATTTATACAAATTGATTAATATTTACACCCCTAGTGTGAATGCAGTGACTTGGCTGGAGTTGCATGCAGCGTAAGGGTAATTGCAGTGGGTTAACATTAAAGGGGTAGTTTGGGATTTTGGACATCGGATCTCATTTCCAAGTGAGCCAGTGTGTTATTTGTCATTGGAGACCGTTTTCAACACTTTTCTAGCCGGCCAATAAAAACAGTTTTACCCACTTCAAAGTACACCTGAGGCAAACCAAATATAATGCCCGACTATCGATGTAAATCTATCTGTGTTGATAGAATAATATTAGAAATAAAACTATCCTTGTATCGCAATGATCACACTACATTTTGGGGGACTACTTTCTTAGCAGCGGCAGAATTTCACTTTGTTCCGGTGTAGCAACCAATTCACTACAGCAGAAGGTAAACAGAGAAGCGCACTCCAGGTAATATCAGTCTGCCGCTGCCGTAGCTTGCTTCCAACTACTACTGTATATATGCATGCAAGTATGCATGGTTGACACATGGTTGTGATTTTGTCTCCATGTGTGCTCCCCAGTCGTACCTGCATCACACGTATTATATATATCCATGATCACGCTTACATATATCTGCCAGTGTATGTTTGCTTTGTGTGTGTGTGTGTGTTTGTGTGTGCATAATTCATGACGCCCACCATGTACACATGGGGCGAACCTTTGTGTGCTTATGAGCAAAATGTGATTTCCGCCCCCTCCCCTAACACCACAACAACAGCCTCTTGAATATCAGCTCTCAGAGTCCCTTGCCAACCCCTCAGCCCACCCCCATCATTAAATGTGTGTGTTTGTGTTTCTTTGTGTGTCTTTGTACGTGTTTGTGTGTGTTTGGCTATGTGTGTAGGGGCGGGTGTATATTGGTGTGTGCTAGGTGCATGTGGGAGGCAAGAATTTGAGACGCCACACCATCCGTCTCATGATCTCTTCATACCACGCAACCCCCCCCCCCCCCCTCCCCCCCCCACACACACACACACCATGTTATACCAATTAACAGTAATTACATGGCCGCCTTCGTTTTCTGCTGGCTCCGCTGTTCCTCTTTTTTCCTGCCGCCGCCGCGCCATCGCCCGGCTCCTGGCCCCGGCGTGCGTGGCCCCGGCGTTGGCATGCACTAGCAAAGCGAGCCATTAATGTTTATTAGCCGTGGGAGCCAGGGCTCCCAGGCTGGTAGTAAGGCAGCCATGTGGACAGGCAGGACTGTCCTGTCAGTACATTAGCTGCTGCTCCCTCTATGCGCGTGTGCTCTCAATGATAAACACTCGTAGCCCTGCGCCGGTGAGGGTTTTATGACGGACAATAGAGCTGCCAGTCGTACAGTCAACAACACGCGCATCGCTTGGGTCGTACAGACGTCCAGCGTTGGGCGATGAATGCCTGTTGTTTGTAGGCAATTTTTTTCAGCTCTACAGAGAATGATTTTTGAAAGGGGGCCACAAGCAATGGATTATTTCGTACAAAGCGCCTCGCATGAAGCAATTAAAACACTGGTGACATTTCAAATCAATAACAACTACGGTTCAATGTAACCTCAAATCATTACATAAAACAATTGGTTTGAATATAACATGGTCTGCCGTGCACAATGACGGTTGGTTTGTATTCATTATGAATAGTAATTGATTGATTTACAGGCTTTTGACACACAATTTGAAATGCCTCCATTTTAATGTCGTTTTCACAACTCGTACTGATTCATACATGGAGTTGAATAGTCAAGTGGAGTGTCGAGACGTAGATGTGTCGTAGACACATCATTTTAAAAACATGGCTTTGATGTAAAAAGATTTTTATGTGAGGAACTTTGTCCCCAAGAACGCCATATTATATCCTCTCTGTCCTGTCCCTCTCCCACTCTCTCTAGCTCTCTCTAGCTCTCTCTATCTCTCTGTCTCCCGCCCTCTAATTAAACAGACGTTTAGGCCATTGAAAAAGGCATAAAAAGGATACTTGAGCTGTAATAGTTGTAATAGCATAGCGTAACGACACGGCCCTGTTACTGCCAATAGGCCAGTCTGAATCCAACATGGCCCAGCGACTGTCATAATACTGCACTAATGTGCCGGTCAATTCCAAGCCTCACATTATCTAAGGAATTGGGGGCGGGGGGGGGGGGGGGGATTTCCCGACATTTCAAAGCCATCCCAAGTCGCAGGTAGTAAATATTCAGAGGGGCCATTTCGTCTGGCGGGAGACATAATCAATCGGTTGCAGATCGCACATTATCCGAAACATTGAGACACCATCAATCATGCTTTGCAATATACCCAACCCGTAATCACGGTGTATGCTGAGGCCCCGAGTTTACGTGAATACAAATGAGTACTGCCCTGCCCTATCTGTTAATACACACATGCACACGCATGCACGCACACCGACACAGACACACACACACACACACACACACACACACACACACAGACATACAAAGGCGTGCACACGCACACACACATATCCCCAGACTGAGAAATGCATGCACACAAGAACATGCACTTTAAACTACACTGCTTGTATAAGCATACACACACGCAGGCAAGCACACACGCACACAAGCGCGCACATTCAACACAATCACATAAGGGGGGAGGATACCGGCTTGATTAATGTCCATTGTGTTATTGTAGGTCTAGTTGTTGGAATTGGGTGTGGGGGGCTGGGGGTGATGTGTTCTGGTTTGAAGCGGGGGGGGGGGCGGGGGGGGGTTGTGGAAACTGGAAACCCTGTCCCCTCCAACCCACTTACTTCCTTTTGCAACTCATCCCATAATGAACTGGGTTGTCATGGCGCCAGAGTCCTTTCATGTAACGATCCGGTATACCGTTGGCACTTGACTTGTACACACACACACCATAGTTACTCTGAGGGACAATGACCTCATCATCTGAGGAGCACCCCATCCTCACGCCTCCCCTGCCGCACCCACCCCAGTGGGCATCTGGGGCTGAGTAATTGAAGGTCTTCTATATGGGTTTTGGGGGGGGGGGGGGGGGGTATCTGAGTGACACACACACACACACACCTCCCAAGGCTCTCCAGCATCTTCTCTCAGCTATGAAACCAGATCCTTGTAGTTGATTTTAATTGTGTGTGTGTGTGTGTGTGTATGTGTGTGTGTGTGTGTGTGTGTGTGTGTGTGTGTGTGTGTGTGTGTGCGTGCGTGCCTGCGTGCCTGCGTGCGTATGTGTGTGGAGGGCTTTGTGTGTGAATGGGGCTGGCAAAAGTACAGCTGGTGGAAAGAACTGGCTGTCAAAAAGTTCTGACTGACATGTTCAAATGTATGTGAGCTAGACACTACTCTCCTCCTATTCCCCTCTCTCTCTCTCTCTCTCTCTCTCTCTCTCTCTCTCTCTCCCCCACTCTCTCTCTTTCTCCCTTCCTTGTACTTCTCTCTCTCTCCCCCCTTTCCTCTTTCTCTCTTCCCCCCCCTCTCTCTCTCTCTCTCTCTCTCTCTCTCTCTCTCTCTCTCTCTCTCTCTCTCTCTCTCCGTTTTTTAATGTTGCTATATCCATCTGTTGATAGATGATCCTTCCTTCTCTCCCAATCCTTCTGTCTCCCTTCTTCTATTTGTCTTTCTTTTATCACACACACACACACACACACACACACACACACACACACACACACACACACACACACACACACACACACAAGGGGTGGGATTGAAGTTGTGTGTGATGGCTGCCGGGGTCAGTGGTCTCGGTGACTCTGGGATCGTGGATAGGGGTCTCTGACCTGTTAAGACAGCCCCACCCGTCCCCACACCCCCTTCCCCCCTCCTCCTTTCATTTTCCTGTGACTCACTTAAATCACCCCGCTAATTCAATGGACAAGCTGTCAGACACACCAGACCCCCAGCCCCAGCCCCTCCCCATTTCCAACCTCCCCCTTCCTCACCACTCACACCCCCCTACCCCATCTTCTTCTTCGTCTGTCAGCCTGACACATCTGGGGCCAAGTTGTTAACGTTTTATTCTGAAGCCGGCCTTTTTTTAACCACAGCACACACACACACACACACCCACGCACACACGCACACACACACAAACACACACACACACACACACACACACACACACACACACACACACACACACACACACACACACACACACGGTCAGACTGTAGCAGACACCTGTTTACCTTATTCTCTAAATAAGACCACAACTCCCAAGATGCACTGGTTGCTAATGGAAGACAATCAATATCTATTGTGTCCATCTCAGAAATGTACATTGACACGTGGAAATTATTGTATTGATTTCAACATATGTCGAGTCAATATCAATACAACTTCCTACATACACAAACATAATGTGTTGTGCATTGGCCGATTTTCAGATTGTCGCCTCTTGATTTGTGCGTGTATTTATTTCTTTGTGTCCACATTCTAAAGGTAACAGTGGATTCACTGGGAGATGGTGGGAGGTAGAGAGTTGCACTGGGGGGGAGAGACGGTGGGAGGTAGAGACGTGTGCTCTGGGGTGGGGGGTGGGGAAAAGTGAGCTGTGGGGGAGAAACGGTGGGAGGTAGAGAGGTGAGCTGTGGGGGGGAGGGGGTCGATGGTGGTGAGGGGGGAGGTGAGCTGTGTGGGAGAGATGGTGGGGGTAGAGAGGTGGGCTGTGGGGGGGGAGATAGGGGGGAGAAGGGATGTGGGGGGAGGGAGATGGGATGTGTTGGGGGAGATGGATTCAAAGGATGTCTTTGTCTGGGGAGGCAGGGATCAGGTGGAAGGGTGAGGAGCGGGTGTTTTTTTATGTGTGTGTGTGTGTGTGTGTGTGTGTGTGTGTGTGCGTGTGTGTGTGTGTCTAAAGTGACCACACTTCCTTTCTCTCTGTTTGCTGTCGCTCCCTCTCTCTACCTCACTCTTATTGGTCCCAGTCACGGCTCCTCCAAATTAAATTTGTCTCGATAAGGGCCGGAAAGGGCCTGCGGTGTGTGTGTGTTTGTGTGAGTGTGTGTTTGTGTATGTGAGTGTGTGTGTTTGTGTGAGTGTGTGTTTGTGTATGTGAGTTTGTGTGTTTGTGTGAGTGTGTGTTTGTGTGTGGTTGTGTGTGTGTGTGTGTGTGTGTCTCTGTCTCTATCCACCTGTCGGAGCATGGGGCCCAGAGTACCTGAGCTGGTCGGTGATGATGACAAGGCAGATGCAATCAGCTAGTGTGTGTGTGTGTGTGTGTGTGTGTGTGTGTGTGTGTGTGTGTGTGTGTGTGTGTGTGTGGCTGCTCAGGTTGACCGGAAAAGATAAGAGTCAAGGCCTTATTTCGTAGATAAACATGGCAATGAGGTAAACAAGTTTCCTCTGTCTCACTCAAATAGAAAGTTTGTGTGTGTGTTTGTGTGCGTGTGTGTGTGTGTGTGTGTGTGTGTGTGTGTGTGTGTGTGTGTGTGTGTGTGTGTGTGTTTGAGTGTGTGTGTGTGTGTGTGTTTGTGTTTGTGTTTGTGTGTGTGTGTGTGTTTGTATGTGTGTGTGTCTGGTTGTGTGTGTGTGCGTCTGAGTGTGTGAGTGTGTGTGTTTGTGTGGGGTTGTGTGTGGGTGCATGTGTACACGTGTCTTTACGCCCATTCAGGTGTGCATTTTGATCTGGTCAGAAGTTCCGGCAGAAGGGGTTTCAGGAGATCAGAATTATCAACGGAAACATCTCTGACCGGGGCCTGGCTAACATTGCTAACCCCGTCAGCAGCAACAGAGCGCTGAACAGAAGCTAACGTTGCGCACGTTTTCATGAATGGAACCTCAGGATACACCACCGTTCAACGCCTTTCAACCGAAAACTATAAAGAAACTGAATTCTTTGTAGAAGACCCAACTCTTTATTCTTTTTATTTTAACAACATGCGACAACAAACCAATGCTACCCCCCCCCCCCCCCCCTTAGAAATGTGCTCCTTGAAGCCTGCTTTTCAAAGCACCTTCATGTTTCAATGTTGAAAAGATTTGCATGTGCTAAATGCGCTACTACAGGAGGAAAACAACAGACTACGGTGATGAATGTCCCCAACCACTGGTGCATGGCGCGTGGAGCTGCTGCGCAGATGGTGGATGTATTTAACAGGTGTGTGAACGCTGGTTAATAGGCACTGATCTTTTTAAAAGGGGATTTCTTGCCACATGGTTTCAAGACAGAAATAAATACAATTTTACATACTCTAAAACCCTGATCTCACCGTAGGCCTTGTGCAATCTAATAATTTGTGAGTAATTTCTCTCCCAGGGCAGATGTATTCTTTAAACAGGCATGATCCCATTTTCCTCCCAGGTGAACAACACATTATTTTTTTTATTGTGATCATTTATGGAGCGTTTCCGTCTCAAAAACAAATGCTCCCTCGGTGTGGAGGGCAGTTCCTCCTCTACAACAGGTTGATTGGAGCCTCTCCCAGCCACGTCTTATGCAGCATCTTATGGCCTGTCCCACTGGGCCTCTGCAGGCCTCGATGGGAGGCCAGGATGGAGCGTTGTACCGTGATGTTTTGGAAGGCCTACTCCAAAGTGTTGCACCGTGGCTACACAAACGAAACTCTCTTCTCTGCTTGCCTTGCTTTTATTCGATTTTCTCATCCAAAAAAAACATTTAATGCAAAATGTAATCGGTCGCTCACCTAGCTGGGGTGGCCAATTGTTCCAGCCGCGGCCAACAGTGACAGCCACAGGGGTTGCCCATGGTGCAAAACGAAATGCTCCTAAAATATTAACGATACATTTTCTTTCATTTTCTTCAGTCTCAAAATCAGAGATAAAGGTTGAACTTCCACCAAAGACATGTGACATACACACACTTATATTCACATGATGCAGACATAACACACACACACACACACACACACACACACACACACACACACACACACACACACACGCACACACACACACACACACACACACACACACAGGGGGACACTGCGTTCTCCTGTGTAGGGGGGCGACGCGTGTTCTGGAGTAACGTATGGGGAGACACAGGGGCCCAGAGTGACTGATTTAGCCATTGATTCTTGCTCTGACATACTCTATACTTGGCCTATCTGTGTGACAATGCTCCTTTTCAGGCCTCTTAATGGGGCCCCGGCTGACTAATTGAATTCATTAAGTGTCGGCCCGCTGTCGTCCCACTGTCGGCCCATTGTGCTCCTGGTTATTTACAGGTCCATTTAGAGCGCCACAATGGAGAGGAAATGTCACGTTAAACGGAATGACATTATATGAAAGGACAGCGCATATGCCAGTGTATGGGTGTGTGTCTGTGTGTGCGTGTGTTTATGAGTGTGTATTAGTGGGTGTATGTCCGTCTGTGTCTTGTCTGTAGTTCTGGCCTTTCTTTTGTGCGAGTGTCCTTGGTTTTTTATCAGTGGCTGTGCGTTTGTCTCCTGTTCCTGTGTGTGTGTGTGTGTGTGTGTGTGTGTGTGCGCGTGTGTGCATGCTTGTGTGTGCACACCTGCAGGTGTGGGCATACAAGTATGTCCATGTGTGTGCTTGTGTGAATGAATCAGCATTAAAGTCACACTTTGTCGTGGGGAAAAAGTGTGAATGATTTAGTGAAGGCAGTACAGGAAAGCCCCATTTGCTCCAATCAACTCTGCTTTATGGCCAGACAATGGTGAGCAAAATGAATCATAACCTACTTAGAAGCCCCCCCTCTCTATCTCTCTCTCTCCCTTTGTGTGTGTGTCCAGTGTGTGTATGTGTTCTGTGTGTGTGTTCTGTGTGTGTGTGTTCTGTGTGTGTGTGTGTGTGTGTGTGTGTGTGTGTGTGTTCTGTGTGTGTGCGTGCTCTGTGTGTGTGTGTGTGTGTGTGTATGTGTGTGTGTGTGTGTGTGTGTGTGTGTGTGCACATGGAGGCCAGGTTAACCTGCCTATAGGGGGGATAAATTCCCGGGGAATTCTAAGGGAAATACGATCCACCATGAAGCTGTGGTTCCTTACCCTTCTCCTGGGCCCACTTCAAATAAAAAACAAATTAAAAGAAAATGTCGATGCTGCAATTTTTTATTTTTTTGTGGGGTGGGTGAACACGGGCGGAGGCGGGAATACCCAAGCAGGCCTTCTTCCCGCTGCTATTTTTCCAACAAACAGGAACGGCTAGGACGTGTTTTACCAGGGTCACCAGATCTGTTTTCCTTTCTCCGTCATCAGTCAGCCATGAAGCGTTATTCAATGCTATTTCCAGCATTGTAACGTGTAACGATCACAACCAGCACCATGGCACTGCAGGAGCCCTGCTCATCTGACTTTATAGCCCAGCAGTCTTCAAAGCTGCGTGATGTCAATATTTTTCTATTAGTAAAAAAAGACCCCCACCATTCCACCCTTCCACACTCACTCACACACACACACACACACACACACACACACACACACGCATTCATACATACACATGCACACGCACACGCACACGCACACGCACACACACACACACACACACACACGCACACACACGCACACACGCACACACACACACACACACACACACACACACACACACACACACACACACACACATACATGCTTGCACACACACACACACACACACACACACACAACTACTTAGATACACACACTTGGGTAAGTGAAGCCGGCAGCGTGGGGGTCTTATTGTTCTCAGGCTGTCTTTAAGAATTGCTCTCTCATCACTTCATGCCTACTTTATTGTGTGTACGCAGCACAGCCATATCCCACACAAGCCAGTGGAAAATATTGGCTCATGTGTCTGCGTGGGTGTGTGCATAGGTGCCTGTTGTGTATGTATTAATTTGTGTGTGTGTGTCTGCGTGTGTGTATGCGTGTGTTTGGGTATGGGTTTGTCTGGGTGGGTGTTTGCAATATGGCAACTTTATTGTTGCCTCTTCACTGTCTTTTGCATTTGTTTGTTTTCCACACACGCACATACACACACACACATGCACACACACACACACACACACACACACACACACACACACACACACACACACACACACACACACACACACACACATGCTTCATGGCGAGGTGTCCCCTGGTCCTGTCTGGTGGCTATAGCTGCTGTGTAGACCCCCCACTCTGCAGACATGCTCATGGAGCCCATCACTGCTGTTTTGCAGCACCGTCATAAAAGGGATCCAGTGATGTGGGCTCGACCCAACCACACGTTCACTAATGATTTTACAAAGCCAACACACACCCACACACACTCATGCACACAAACACACACTCACACACACTCATGCACACAAACAAACACACACACACACACACACACGCCGCTCTCTTAATGGCCCTGAGTTGCGGCCGGGACGTGGGCCCGAATGACAAGGCGGAACAAAGCGTCTCCCCTTACACCCAGGTTCGGCACACATTTCCTCGGAGCGAAACGACAGGAAGTGATTTAATGGGCCAGGGGGGGGGTCAAGGGGTCAACAGCACGGTGGATGGCTCTAACGTGCCGGATCAGAACGGACACGTCCCAGAAGTCCAGGATCAGACGGCAACAAGGAAGTGGGAGGTGTCAGGAGACAGAATGAACAAAAAATGGCCGTAAGACACGAGCAGACAGGGGGATGGTGGCTGCAAATGAGAGCCCCCACAGCAGCACTTAGGCAGCCTCATTCAGCGCACCATTTAGGCCTGATCGCCTTCTGCTGGAGAAGTGCTTTAACAGAAACCCCCCCACACACACACACACACACACGCAGTGGTCGACCTCGTGACGGGCGGGTTTCCACGGCGAGCCGTGTTTTTTGTTTTTTTTGCAGCACCGCCGACGTCTCGTCAGGGTCTATTAGCCGCCGCAACGCGAGCCGTGGCTGCGGGCCCTCGACGCGACGCCTCGTCTGCAAACGCACGGTGGAATGTGGAGAGGAAACGCGGCTCGGACAAAATAGGCTTTTAGAGGCCGGTAACCCGATAGCCGGCCCTTTCTACGGGACACAATTAGCTCCGGCCGACACAGGGCAGTTAGCCACCTAGCTTGTTTTTTCGGGGGTGGGGGGAAAAAGCAGCTGTTGTTAGCATTACAGGAGAGCGGACACCTCAGTGGCAGGTAGACATGACTGCGAAAGGGATTACGGGATGTTAAAACGCGAGGCTACAAAGGGGGCCTTGTGTCTCGGAGCCTGGAGACGAATAAAAGAGGCGCAAACCACCGTGTCTTTTTTCGCTTCTCTCGTAGGAGATTATTTTAGCGAATGGCCGCGGCGTTGTCTAGTTTTACTCGAGGAAGACAGATGTGACACAGACGGATGGGTTCAAACTAGTTTGTTGAAATATGCATCCACGCTGGAATTATTTTCCTGGAGAGTCACACGGAGTAATTTGGACTTTTCGGGTGCATCTTATCTTACATCTATATATATATACCTATATATATATATCTATATATATATATATATATATATATATATATAGATATATATATATATAGTGTGTCTCATCTCGGTATTGACTCCAGAGTGGCTGCTGGGTTTCAGGTGGCTTGATTCAGTGTCTGATTGTCTGATTAATTCAGACACACACACACACACACACACACACACACGCACACACACACACACACACACACACACACACACACACACACACACACACACACACAATCACCTTGGTCTCATTACCTAGTCCTTCAGCTCTGATCGGCTTACCCAAGCTAATACACACACAGATAGACAGAATGCGCAGAATTGCATGATAATAAATGCTTCGCTGTAATAACCAACAAACACACTCACATACACACACACATACACACACACACACACACACACACACACACACACACACACACACACACACACATACACACACACACACACACACACCCGCTGAGAGTGTCTTGACGCCAGCTCCAGGTTGGCTAAATTGAAGGCTGAGTGTCATTCATCAGTGGCCTTTGTCATCTCTGTGCTGTTGTCAATTTGTCTCTCTCTCTCTCTCTCTCTCTCTCTCTCTCTCTCTCTCTCTCTCTCTCTCTCTCTCTCTCTCTCTCTCTCTCTCTCTCTGCCTCCTTCTCTCTCTCTTTCTCTCCACTGAGATAATTGACTGGGGATTCTCGCCAGCCGAGACCACCGCTCCACCTATGGAGCGGGGGGATCGGAGGTTGATTAACTCTCACGGTGTGTCGTGGGCGGAGGGGGCCGTGGAGAGACGAAGATGCGTTGCATTATTGTCATGACATAAATTGATTTTCTGATGGAGGCGGAGCTGGGTTAACGAGCTAAACTTGGATAAAGATGATAGGGACGAAACATAAAACAAAACAATAGCCCTTGAGATGTTTATTTGGAAAAATCGGAAGTTGAAGACGCAAAGCGAATTAAAGTGTACTCGGTCATATCAGAAAAAAACTGTACAGCAGCAGGAAGTACATGACACTCCTTTCACATGTTATTTTTGAGCTTGAAGCCCCTTTGACGCAGTCCTTGAGTTTCTTTAGTCACACATTTCCATGCTTCATTGTGGCGATACCCAGAGGTGACAGAGGTTACGATTGTGTTGCATATGCATACATCTATACAACCACACACACACACACACACACACACACACACACACACACACACACACGCATAACCCATGTGAATACAAGTGCTCAGTTATCATCACATCACGTAATACCGTCAAACAACCCCAGTGTATTCCCCTCCTTATTTACTTCTGTGCATGTGTTGTTGGTGTGTGTGTGTGTGTGTGTGTATGTGTGTTCAATTAGAGAGGACACACCACCCCCTCTGAACTAAACCGACCCACCAGTCAAACTTTGTCTTGTCTGCAGGGTGCAATTAAACCAGCAAGTGAGTGCCTGGATGCAAACACACACAACCACACAACCACACATCACCCAACACACACGCATACACACCAAACACACACACATACACCCACAAACAGACACACTCTCACACACCCGGTGGAAGAAGTCTCAGTTGATCTAGTGCCATGACAGCCATCATTCTTCAGCTCGCCGTCGCTACAATGGCGTTACCGCACGGCCCTTGAGCCGCAGTGATGATTCACCCCCCCCCCCATACTATCCCTCAAACAGCAGCCATTCATCAGTGATGTCGCTCCCAGTACGCCACCATGCTACCTCATCGCAGACACTCCCATAGACTCACATAAGGGACCGGTGCAGGCTCCCTCTCTCTCTCTCCGTCACTCTAGAGGGTCAGAGTTTTCACTAAGCGTATCGGCGC
>NC_140281.1:12347476-12359676 GCF_964030765.1 Micromesistius poutassou | reverse complement strand
GGATCGTGGATAGGGGTCTCTGACCTGTTAAGACAGCCCCACCCGTCCCCACACCCCCTTCCCCCCTCCTCCTTTCATTTTCCTGTGACTCACTTAAATCACCCCGCTAATTCAATGGACAAGCTGTCAGACACACCAGACCCCCAGCCCCAGCCCCTCCCCATTTCCAACCTCCCCCTTCCTCACCACTCACACCCCCCTACCCCATCTTCTTCTTCGTCTGTCAGCCTGACACATCTGGGGCCAAGTTGTTAACGTTTTATTCTGAAGCCGGCCTTTTTTTAACCACAGCACACACACACACACACACCCACGCACACACGCACACACACACACACACACACACACACACACACACACACACACACACACACACACACACACACACACACACACACACACGGTCAGACTGTAGCAGACACCTGTTTACCTTATTCTCTAAATAAGACCACAACTCCCAAGATGCACTGGTTGCTAATGGAAGACAATCAATATCTATTGTGTCCATCTCAGAAATGTACATTGACACGTGGAAATTATTGTATTGATTTCAACATATGTCGAGTCAATATCAATACAACTTCCTACATACACAAACATAATGTGTTGTGCATTGGCCGATTTTCAGATTGTCGCCTCTTGATTTGTGCGTGTATTTATTTCTTTGTGTCCACATTCTAAAGGTAACAGTGGATTCACTGGGAGATGGTGGGAGGTAGAGAGTTGCACTGGGGGGGAGAGACGGTGGGAGGTAGAGACGTGTGCTCTGGGGTGGGGGGTGGGGAAAAGTGAGCTGTGGGGGAGAAACGGTGGGAGGTAGAGAGGTGAGCTGTGGGGGGGAGGGGGTCGATGGTGGTGAGGGGGGAGGTGAGCTGTGTGGGAGAGATGGTGGGGGTAGAGAGGTGGGCTGTGGGGGGGGAGATAGGGGGGAGAAGGGATGTGGGGGGAGGGAGATGGGATGTGTTGGGGGAGATGGATTCAAAGGATGTCTTTGTCTGGGGAGGCAGGGATCAGGTGGAAGGGTGAGGAGCGGGTGTTTTTTTATGTGTGTGTGTGTGTGTGTGTGTGTGTGTGTGTGTGTGTGTGTGTGTGTGCGTGTGTGTGTGTGTCTAAAGTGACCACACTTCCTTTCTCTCTGTTTGCTGTCGCTCCCTCTCTCTACCTCACTCTTATTGGTCCCAGTCACGGCTCCTCCAAATTAAATTTGTCTCGATAAGGGCCGGAAAGGGCCTGCGGTGTGTGTGTGTTTGTGTGAGTGTGTGTTTGTGTATGTGAGTGTGTGTGTTTGTGTGAGTGTGTGTTTGTGTATGTGAGTTTGTGTGTTTGTGTGAGTGTGTGTTTGTGTGTGGTTGTGTGTGTGTGTGTGTGTGTGTGTCTCTGTCTCTATCCACCTGTCGGAGCATGGGGCCCAGAGTACCTGAGCTGGTCGGTGATGATGACAAGGCAGATGCAATCAGCTAGTGTGTGTGTGTGTGTGTGTGTGTGTGTGTGTGTGTGTGTGTGTGTGTGTGTGTGTGTGTGTGTGTGGCTGCTCAGGTTGACCGGAAAAGATAAGAGTCAAGGCCTTATTTCGTAGATAAACATGGCAATGAGGTAAACAAGTTTCCTCTGTCTCACTCAAATAGAAAGTTTGTGTGTGTGTTTGTGTGCGTGTGTGTGTGTGTGTGTGTGTGTGTGTGTGTGTGTGTGTGTGTGTGTGTGTGTGTGTGTGTGTGTGTTTGAGTGTGTGTGTGTGTGTGTGTTTGTGTTTGTGTTTGTGTGTGTGTGTGTGTTTGTATGTGTGTGTGTCTGGTTGTGTGTGTGTGCGTCTGAGTGTGTGAGTGTGTGTGTTTGTGTGGGGTTGTGTGTGGGTGCATGTGTACACGTGTCTTTACGCCCATTCAGGTGTGCATTTTGATCTGGTCAGAAGTTCCGGCAGAAGGGGTTTCAGGAGATCAGAATTATCAACGGAAACATCTCTGACCGGGGCCTGGCTAACATTGCTAACCCCGTCAGCAGCAACAGAGCGCTGAACAGAAGCTAACGTTGCGCACGTTTTCATGAATGGAACCTCAGGATACACCACCGTTCAACGCCTTTCAACCGAAAACTATAAAGAAACTGAATTCTTTGTAGAAGACCCAACTCTTTATTCTTTTTATTTTAACAACATGCGACAACAAACCAATGCTACCCCCACCCCCCCCCCCCCCCCCCCCCCTTAGAAATGTGCTCCTTGAAGCCTGCTTTTCAAAGCACCTTCATGTTTCAATGTTGAAAAGATTTGCATGTGCTAAATGCGCTACTACAGGAGGAAAACAACAGACTACGGTGATGAATGTCCCCAACCACTGGTGCATGGCGCGTGGAGCTGCTGCGCAGATGGTGGATGTATTTAACAGGTGTGTGAACGCTGGTTAATAGGCACTGATCTTTTTAAAAGGGGATTTCTTGCCACATGGTTTCAAGACAGAAATAAATACAATTTTACATACTCTAAAACCCTGATCTCACCGTAGGCCTTGTGCAATCTAATAATTTGTGAGTAATTTCTCTCCCAGGGCAGATGTATTCTTTAAACAGGCATGATCCCATTTTCCTCCCAGGTGAACAACACGTTATTTTTTTTATTGTGATCATTTATGGAGCGTTTCCGTCTCAAAAACAAATGCTCCCTCGGTGTGGAGGGCAGTTCCTCCTCTACAACAGGTTGATTGGAGCCTCTCCCAGCCACGTCTTATGCAGCATCTTATGGCCTGTCCCACTGGGCCTCTGCAGGCCTCGATGGGAGGCCAGGATGGAGCGTTGTACCGTGATGTTTTGGAAGGCCTACTCCAAAGTGTTGCACCGTGGCTACACAAACGAAACTCTCTTCTCTGCTTGCCTTGCTTTTATTCGATTTTCTCATCCAAAAAAAACATTTAATGCAAAATGTAATCGGTCGCTCACCTAGCTGGGGTGGCCAATTGTTCCAGCCGCGGCCAACAGTGACAGCCACAGGGGTTGCCCATGGTGCAAAACGAAATGCTCCTAAAATATTAACGATACATTTTCTTTCATTTTCTTCAGTCTCAAAATCAGAGATAAAGGTTGAACTTCCACCAAAGACATGTGACATACACACACTTATATTCACATGATGCAGACATAACACACACACACACACACACACACACACACACACACACACACACACACGCACACACACACACACACACACACACACACAGGGGGACACTGCGTTCTCCTGTGTAGGGGGGCGACGCGTGTTCTGGAGTAACGTATGGGGAGACACAGGGGCCCAGAGTGACTGATTTAGCCATTGATTCTTGCTCTGACATACTCTATACTTGGCCTATCTGTGTGACAATGCTCCTTTTCAGGCCTCTTAATGGGGCCCCGGCTGACTAATTGAATTCATTAAGTGTCGGCCCGCTGTCGTCCCACTGTCGGCCCATTGTGCTCCTGGTTATTTACAGGTCCATTTAGAGCGCCACAATGGAGAGGAAATGTCACGTTAAACGGAATGACATTATATGAAAGGACAGCGCATATGCCAGTGTATGGGTGTGTGTCTGTGTGTGCGTGTGTTTATGAGTGTGTATTAGTGGGTGTATGTCCGTCTGTGTCTTGTCTGTAGTTCTGGCCTTTCTTTTGTGCGAGTGTCCTTGGTTTTTTATCAGTGGCTGTGCGTTTGTCTCCTGTTCCTGTGTGTGTGTGTGTGTGTGTGTGTGTGTGCGCGTGTGTGCATGCTTGTGTGTGCACACCTGCAGGTGTGGGCATACAAGTATGTCCATGTGTGTGCTTGTGTGAATGAATCAGCATTAAAGTCACACTTTGTCGTGGGGGAAAAAGTGTGAATGATTTAGTGAAGGCAGTACAGGAAAGCCCCATTTGCTCCAATCAACTCTGCTTTATGGCCAGACAATGGTGAGCAAAATGAATCATAACCTACTTAGAAGCCCCCCCTCTCTATCTCTCTCTCTCCCTTTGTGTGTGTGTCCAGTGTGTGTATGTGTTCTGTGTGTGTGTTCTGTGTGTGTGTGTTCTGTGTGTGTGTGTGTGTGTGTGTGTGTGTGTGTTCTGTGTGTGTGCGTGCTCTGTGTGTGTGTGTGTGTGTGTGTATGTGTGTGTGTGTGTGTGTGTGTGTGTGTGTGCACATGGAGGCCAGGTTAACCTGCCTATAGGGGGGATAAATTCCCGGGGAATTCTAAGGGAAATACGATCCACCATGAAGCTGTGGTTCCTTACCCTTCTCCTGGGCCCACTTCAAATAAAAAACAAATTAAAAGAAAATGTCGATGCTGCAATTTTTTATTTTTTTGTGGGGTGGGTGAACACGGGCGGAGGCGGGAATACCCAAGCAGGCCTTCTTCCCGCTGCTATTTTTCCAACAAACAGGAACGGCTAGGACGTGTTTTACCAGGGTCACCAGATCTGTTTTCCTTTCTCCGTCATCAGTCAGCCATGAAGCGTTATTCAATGCTATTTCCAGCATTGTAACGTGTAACGATCACAACCAGCACCGTGGCACTGCAGGAGCCCTGCTCATCTGACTTTATAGCCCAGCAGTCTTCAAAGCTGCGTGATGTCAATATTTTTCTATTAGTAAAAAAAGACCCCCACCATTCCACCCTTCCACACTCACACACACACACACACACACACACACACACACACACACACGCATTCATACATACACATGCACACGCACACGCACACGCACACACACACACACACACACACACACACACACACACACGCACACACACACACACACACACACACACACACACACACACACACACACATACATGCTTGCACACACACACACACACACACACACACAACTACTTAGATACACACACTTGGGTAAGTGAAGCCGGCAGCGTGGGGGTCTTATTGTTCTCAGGCTGTCTTTAAGAATTGCTCTCTCATCACTTCATGCCTACTTTATTGTGTGTACGCAGCACAGCCATATCCCACACAAGCCAGTGGAAAATATTGGCTCATGTGTCTGCGTGGGTGTGTGCATAGGTGCCTGTTGTGTATGTATTAATTTGTGTGTGTGTGTCTGCGTGTGTGTATGCGTGTGTTTGGGTATGGGTTTGTCTGGGTGGGTGTTTGCAATATGGCAACTTTATTGTTGCCTCTTCACTGTCTTTTGCATTTGTTTGTTTTCCACACACGCACATACACACACACACATGCACACACACACACACACACACACACACACACACACACACACACACATGCTTCATGGCGAGGTGTCCCCTGGTCCTGTCTGGTGGCTATAGCTGCTGTGTAGACCCCCCACTCTGCAGACATGCTCATGGAGCCCATCACTGCTGTTTTGCAGCACCGTCATAAAAGGGATCCAGTGATGTGGGCTCGACCCAACCACACGTTCACTAATGATTTTACAAAGCCAACACACACCCACACACACTCATGCACACAAACACACACTCACACACACTCATGCACACAAACAAACACACACACACACACACACACACGCTGCTCTCTTAATGGCCCTGAGTTGCGGCCGGGACGTGGGCCCGAATGACAAGGCGGAACAAAGCGTCTCCCCTTACACCCAGGTTCGGCACACATTTCCTCGGAGCGAAACGACAGGAAGTGATTTAATGGGCCAGGGGGGGGGTCAAGGGGTCAACAGCACGGTGGATGGCTCTTACGTGCCGGATCAGAACGGACACGTCCCAGAAGTCCAGGATCAGACGGCAACAAGGAAGTGGGAGGTGTCAGGAGACAGAATGAACAAAAAATGGCCGTAAGACACGAGCAGACAGGGGGATGGTGGCTGCAAATGAGAGCCCCCACAGCAGCACTTAGGCAGCCTCATTCAGCGCACCATTTAGGCCTGATCGCCTTCTGCTGGAGAAGTGCTTTAACAGAAACCCCCCCACACACACACACACACACACGCAGTGGTCGACCTCGTGACGGGCGGGTTTCCACGGCGAGCCGTGTTTTTTGTTTTTTTTGCAGCACCGCCGACGTCTCGTCAGGGTCTATTAGCCGCCGCAACGCGAGCCGTGGCTGCGGGCCCTCGACGCGACGCCTCGTCTGCAAACGCACGGTGGAATGTGGAGAGGAAACGCGGCTCGGACAAAATAGGCTTTTAGAGGCCGGTAACCCGATAGCCGGCCCTTTCTACGGGACACAATTAGCTCCGGCCGACACAGGGCAGTTAGCCACCTAGCTTGTTTTTTCGGGGGTGGGGGGAAAAAGCAGCTGTTGTTAGCATTACAGGAGAGCGGACACCTCAGTGGCAGGTAGACATGACTGCGAAAGGGATTACGGGATGTTAAAACGCGAGGCTACAAAGGGGGCCTTGTGTCTCGGAGCCTGGAGACGAATAAAAGAGGCGCAAACCACCGTGTCTTTTTTCGCTTCTCTCGTAGGAGATTATTTTAGCGAATGGCCGCGGCGTTGTCTAGTTTTACTCGAGGAAGACAGATGTGACACAGACGGATGGGTTCAAACTAGTTTGTTGAAATATGCATCCACGCTGGAATTATTTTCCTGGAGAGTCACACGGAGTAATTTGGACTTTTCGGGTGCATCTTATCTTACATCTATATATATATACCTATATATATATATCTATATATATATATCTATATATATATATAGATATATATATATAGTGTGTCTCATCTCGGTATTGACTCCAGAGTGGCTGCTGGGTTTCAGGTGGCTTGACATGGCATGATTAGAATGGTCTTCTGATTTGGAGTCAGATTAATTCAGACACACACACACACACACACACACACACGCACACACACACACACACACACACACACACACACACACACACACACACACACAATCACCTTGGTCTCATTACCTAGTCCTTCAGCTCTGATCGGCTTACCCAAGCTAATACACACACAGATAGACAGAATGCGCAGAATTGCATGATAATAAATGCTTCGCTGTAATAACCAACAAACACACTCACATACACACACACATACACACACACACACACACACACACACACACACACACACACACACACACACACATACACACACACACACACACACACCCGCTGAGAGTGTCTTGACGCCAGCTCCAGGTTGGCTAAATTGAAGGCTGAGTGTCATTCATCAGTGGCCTTTGTCATCTCTGTGCTGTTGTCAATTTGTCTCTCTCTCTCTCTCTCTCTCTCTCTCTCTCTCTCTCTCTCTCTCTCTCTCTCTCTCTCTCTCTCTCTCTCTCTCTCTCTCTCTCTCTGCCTCCTTCTCTCTCTCTTTCTCTCCACTGAGATAATTGACTGGGGATTCTCGCCAGCCGAGACCACCGCTCCACCTATGGAGCGGGGGGATCGGAGGTTGATTAACTCTCACGGTGTGTCGTGGGCGGAGGGGGCCGTGGAGAGACAAAGATGCGTTGCATTATTGTCATGACATAAATTGATTTTCTGATGGAGGCGGAGCTGGGTTAACGAGCTAAACTTGGATAAAGATGATAGGGACGAAACATAAAACAAAACAATAGCCCTTGAGATGTTTATTTGGAAAAATCAGAAGTTGAAGACGCAAAGCGAATTAAAGTGTACTCGGTCATATCAGAAAAAAACTGTACAGCAGCAGGAAGTACATGACACTCCTTTCACATGTTATTTTTGAGCTTGAAGCCCCTTTGACGCAGTCCTTGAGTTTCTTTAGTCACACATTTCCATGCTTCATTGTGGCGATACCCAGAGGTGACAGAGGTTACGATTGTGTTGCATATGCATACATCTATACAACCACACACACACACACACACACACACACACACACACACACACACACACACACGCATAACCCATGTGAATACAAGTGCTCAGTTATCATCACATCACGTAATACCGTCAAACAACCCCAGTGTATTCCCCTCCTTATTTACTTCTGTGCATGTGTTGTTGGTGTGTGTGTGTGTGTGTGTGTGTATGTGTGTTCAATTAGAGAGGACACACCACCCCCTCTGAACTAAACCGACCCACCAGTCAAACTTTGTCTTGTCTGCAGGGTGCAATTAAACCAGCAAGTGAGTGCCTGGATGCAAACACACACAACCACACAACCACACATCACCCAACACACACGCATACACACCAAACACACACACATACACCCACAAACAGACACACTCTCACACACCCGGTGGAAGAAGTCTCAGTTGATCTAGTGCCATGACAGCCATCATTCTTCAGCTCGCCGTCGCTACAATGGCGTTACCGCACGGCCCTTGAGCCGCAGTGATGATTCACCCCCCCCCCATACTATCCCTCAAACAGCAGCCATTCATCAGTGATGTCGCTCCCAGTACGCCACCATGCTACCTCATCGCAGACACTCCCATAGACTCACATAAGGGACCGGTGCAGGCTCCCTCTCTCTCTCTCCGTCACTCTAGAGGGTCAGAGTTTTCACTAAGCGTATCGGCGCTCTTTCTCTCACTCCCGATCTTCATAAAATTACAGTAAGCCTTTTCACTCTTTCTCTCTCCATCTCTCTCCGTCGTCATATACTGTAGTTACAGCGGGCCACTAGATTCTCTCTCTCATTTGCTCAATCTCTCGTTCTTTCCCGTCTCTCTCATGCGCTCTCTCTCCTCGTAAAGTTACAGTAAGTGACTACATTATCTATCTCTCCATCTCTCTCGCTCTCGCCTCACTTGCGCTGTGACAGCAGTTGTCAAAATGATCTCTCTCCTGTCCTTTCTCCATCTATCTCTCTCTATCTTTACCAACAGACTCTAAGTTATGTACCACAGACATTGTGCATTATGCATATGCATGGCAGCAGTCTGACATCATACCGGGAACTTATTACTTTGTTGACGATGATGTAAGCTCGAAAGTAATCCCTGCTTTGATGGATTCTTTCTTTCAGTTTAGCCTCAGCTAAAATCCTCATAACAATGCCCACCGCGGTTTGTATGGCTGTTTGTTTGTGGGGCGTCAGCAGTACAACACAAGATTGAGTTGCAGTTCGGCCTTTCATTGTATCGCCTGTCTCTTACTGTGGATGAATTGTTTCTCCCCTGTGGCACTTGTGTGAAGGAGAGAGAGAGAGAGAGAGAGAGAGAGAGAGAGAGAGAGAGAGAGAGAGAGAGAGAGAGAGAGAGAGAGAGATGGGTAGAGATATGAATAGAGAGTGATGGGAAGAGAGCAGGGAGGGGAGGGGAAAAGAGGGATAGAGTAAAGAATAAGGAGTGGGAGAGGGATAATGATAGAATGATGAAGGGAGAAGGATGTATAAACGATAAACAAGGGAGTGTTTAGAGATAGGGAGAGACATATGTACTGTAAGAGATATGGATAGACATATGTAGTGTAAGAGATATGGAGAGACATAGTGACTGTTAGAGATAGGGAGAGACATAGGGAGTGTTAGAGATAGGGAGAGACATAGGGAGTGTTAGAGATAGGGAGAGACATAGGGAGTGTTAGAGATAGGGAGAGACATAGGGAGTGTTAGCGATAGAGAGAGACATATGAAGTGTTTAGAGATAGGGATATACATATATACTGTAAGAGATGGAGAGAGACATAGAGAGAGAGAGAGAGAGAGAGAGAGAGAGAGAGAGAGAGAGAGAGAGATGGATAGCTATGTCTGGACAATAATATATAGAGAGATATGTACTGTAAGAGATGGAGAAAGACATAGGGACAGTAAGAGATATGCCGCTTTTCCACCGCCAGTACCAACTCGACTCGCCTCGCCTCGCCTCGACTCAACTCGGTTTGGCTGCGTTTCCATCTAAAAAAGTACCTCTTCAATGTGGGCGGGTCGTAGAAAAGAACCTCTCCACCATGGGCGGGTCGTCATTAGGTTTTAATCACGGGAGACGCGATTCCCGGGAAATCTGAATCTGATCAAGACTATTTCCTGATTCCTGGGAAAGGTTATGATGGGAAATAAAATAAAATAAAAAGCGCAATGACTGCGCGTCTATTGTTCTCATACGGTAACGTTGATAGAGGCGAAACTCTAGCCCTAGGAAAGGAACGACACTGAAACTAAACAGCGAAAAGTACCTACTCCTCTCGCTTGGAACCTCAACGGAGGTAGTACTAAAAAAAAGTACCCGGTACTAGGTACCAGGTACTTTTTTTGCCAATGGAAACGCAAAAAAGGCGTGGCGAGTCGAGTCGAGTCGAGCTGGTACTGGCGGTGGAAAAGCGGCATTATTGCCTACTACACACACACACACACACACACACACACACACACACACACACACACACACACACACACACACACACACACACACACACACACACACAGAGAGCTGGCACCACACAGCCTGAACCCTGTGATGGGGCCAATACAGAAATACATTTTGGATTAATGGCAGTGAATGCAGGGTAGAGCAGTAACAGAGTAGAAACATATTCTACTGTCATTTTCACAAACGGGCCCAACCCCACCACTGGGAATAGGTCCCAGTGGTGCGTTTCCTGCCAGTTTTGTGCCCCCCTTTTGCTGTGTAGTAAAAGTGTTGTCTGTGTGTGTGTGTGTGTGTGTGGGGGTGAGTGTGTTTGTGTGTAGGTGTGAGTGTGGGTGTGGGTGTGTGTTGTGTGTGCGTGCGTGTAACTCTGTATGCAAATGCATGTGTGTCTGCGTGCGTAACTCTGTTTATGAGTGTATGCGTGTGGAGACAGAGACTTGACACCTGGGAGATGAAAATGTGTATATTTCTTTATTTTTGGGGGATTCACTTAATAAGTCCAAAATGGTTGTGACAGTGCAATTCCACTCGTAATGAATCCTCATCATAGTCGGCCCGGCGGTGCATAGAGTTGTTGACACACTGACTCATGGTGCCTGTTCCCCACAATCACAACACAAAGTGAGGGCCCTGCGGCGCAGTGGATATCATTTGGAGGTTGACACAACCGACCAATCGCACCTGACCTCCCTGTGTGAAGGAGGAGTTCCTTTAGTTTATGTAACTTTTTTTTTTTTTTTTTTTACTATACACTGCATTTTTTATACATGGATCAGTGCCCCCTTGCAAGTAATTGGGAATTAATTAAAACAGGTAAAAACAACATCACTTATGTTGATGTGGGAGTAATCTTCTCTGATCGTCTCATTGCAGACAAAGAGAGCCCCAGACCTTGGTCGGGGGTAAGCGACTGGAGTACCTGCTTACCGATAGTTACGCCACAGTGTTGTGTGTGTATTTGTGTGTGTGTATGTGTGTGTGGGTGGATAGGAGGGGGTATCTATATGTTTCCCTGTGCCACAAGACTGCCAGCATTATCCCCCATTCTGCATTGAAATAGTGCCTGGCTGGGATCCAAATGGAGCAAGCCACAGAGAATCAGACGCATGTGTCTGACTGGGTTAAGATTGTAGATGGGATTTCATGGGATTAGTCACGTTTTTGCGTTCATCCGTCTTTTAGTCACTTCTACTTTGTCTGCATTTACATTTACTGTATCCGTAAAAATCTAAATACAGTTGCAGTGTAGGAGGGTACTTAGATCACCGTCGCAAATTAGCAACAGCAACCAAAAGGACAACATAAAAGACCCAACGAAGGGCAGAACAAAAATAGGCTCCTTTGAACCATTAAAAAACAAAACAAAACAAAAAAATCTCTCTCTCTCTATCTTGCTCTCACTCTCTCTCTCTCTCTCTCTCTCTCTCTCGCTCTCTCTCTCTCTCTCTCTCTCTCTCTCTCTCTCTCTCTCTCTCTCTCTGTCTTGAGGGGCCTTTAGAGCCAGGGAGAGCCCTTTGAAAGCGGGCCCCATCTCAGTGCCGTATATCCATGCCTTCCCTTTCTCTCATTCTTTCTGTTCGTTCCTTTCTCTCTAGCCATGCCACGGAGCTTCAAGCTCATTGGAAGGAGGGGGGACGGTCATTTGCATAATGTACATGGGCCTAATTCACAGCTCGGCATATTCGTTTGTTTGTTTTAAAAATACACCGCCTGTTTATGCTACACACTTGCAGCTGATTGCCGGTGGTGTCTATGCGTAGTGATTGAGGTGGAGGTTGGATGGGCTGCTGAAGGGCTCTTATTGCAGACAATCTCCTCCACCCGATGTCTCCCTCCACAACAAACACGTGATTGCAAAGTGTCTTAAGATCATGCTCAGATTTACAACTCAACACTGCGTTGAGAAAACACAGAACACAAACACAGAACAAAATTTGCTGTTCACTACCAGAATATAAATG
>NC_140281.1:12332476-12342476 GCF_964030765.1 Micromesistius poutassou | reverse complement strand
TCAGTAAGCAAGGGAAGCTGTAGCTTTGTTCCCGCTGTAGCGGGAACACAAGGCCAAGCAGCTTGGTCTTGAGTGAGGGTTTCAATGTGTTGAAGGTGTCCGAGCCACTGATGTTTGACAGGAGGCTGTTCCAGAGTTCCCGGTCAGCATTGGAGAATTGGGGGATGGCCAGGGTAGTAGAGTGAGAAGAACGGAGGCAGGGGTATAGGGAGAGAGTAGGTCAGTCATGTATTCAGGAGACAGACAGCATGTATTCTACTACTAGTATTTATCCTCTCTGATACTCTCCCCACCTCCTCACCATGTTGTCTTCCCCTTCAACCTCCCTACTATCTTACAAAGTCCACCACCAGCCCTGCTCAATATTTCCCCTGCACTAATGCTTCCTGCTTGACGGCGCAAATATTTGACATTTGACGTCAAAATCTCAGATCAAGCCAATCCATCTCTGGGATATTACAACACTGGCTTGTAATCCACCGCTGAGAGCTACTGCTATTGATCTTGACTACATCCGAGTCTACTCCCAGCTCTTTCATTATTAATATTTGAAAAACAAATAGTTCATGAATTGGGGATATCACATCGTCTCAGACAGGAGACACACAGGCAAAAGCGAGGGGGTGTGATGTATCGACTGTTTTTTAAAGCTTTACTCTGATTTTGACAATAAAAAAGAAAAGTGCATTTCAGTTCTAGACACGTCTAACACTTGTACCTTGCCGCGGGAAATTAACCCACAAAGATTGTCTTTATTTTTTGCGTGTGTAAAAAGATTACAAAGTAATGCGAGTAAAGTCTGTGTATCATCAGGCTAATTGGGCCAATCCTGGCCCTCGGAACGCATAGCTAATGAGGCCCGACTCCATCTCTGTCGGGATCAACCGCCACTTCTAATGGCCACATAAATTCTCATTTATAGGTCATAATCTGTCATTTATGTATGCTGGCTCCCCAATTAGAGACCAGGGGCCCTTCAGACTGATGCCCCTCTGGGGGATTCACAGCTCTGGTGCCCTGGCACTCACAAAGTCACAGCCAGCCCCCCAACCCACCCAGCCAGCCTCTCTTGATCCCCCATTAGCAGAACTTCCAGACCAGGCCCTACACAGGAGCAGGAGTGGGAGAATTTGCTGTACGAGGTATGGGTCCAAAAGGTTCATCCTGGTCGCACTGGTTCTCTTTGACTATCAGTCCAGGCTGGGGTTGGTACCATATGGGCCTGGCATGAGGCCAGGGTGAGAAGGGCCAGGGCAGATGGGTCAGACCAGACGTATACTTAGGCATCTGGGGTGTGAGACACGAGCACAATAGCGTTGCTGTGTTTACAGGATGCCGATATTGCAGTCTGATTGTTATTCTGCTACCGATGGCCAAATGGGGAAGGGGAGCACACGGCTGAAATTAGAATGGTAAAATAAATCATATGCTAGCATTCTGCTCTAATTAAAATAGAGAATGTAAATTGGAGTGAAATGGCAGACATTTAACCCAGCCCCCTGTGGAATCACCTAAAGGCCAAAGAGACAAACTCCCAACAACCCAAACAGTGTGTGCTTTGGCTTTTTTTGCAAGGAGATAGATCTCGGCACCCCAGCTGTGCCTACAGTCGGTTCCAGAAGGTGCTTGTGGAATTTGCGGAAGTCGTAAGTTTTGGGAAATCAATGCAGCGCAGAGCTTCTGTGATTCATGGGGTTTTGCCATTTGTTTTTTTTGTGCTTATATGGCCTTCTCCGTTCTTTGTGTGGCTGTAGGGTGTCAAACCAATGCCAAATGCAACATAGTAACTTTTGGATACAGACAGCATAAACAGATCATTAATCCATCGTAATCATCAATGAGCTGTTCATTGAGTGGACCAGTGTCTGACAGAAACATGTGTGTTTGGGTTTGGGGTGGAGAATGGGAAGTTGGCTGGTGCTACTTCTTATCAGGTATTTAAAGAGTCTATGGATACCTATTGTTTCTGTCTGCGTTATGTATTATTGTTATTATTATTTAGAAATGTTTGCCCCCATAACATAAAAAAAATGCCAGATATCAATCCCTGGTGAGCCGGTAATAATTTATACCAATTCACCCATAGGGTGCAATAATTTGTGGTCAAAGTCCAAAGATGCCAATCTAGGCACTAATGCTCAAAATCACACATAAACGGCATTTGCTCTACAACCATGACTCTGTGTGTGTGCATGTGGATTCAACAGTATCCCTGTTTGTGTGTGTGTGTGTGTGTGTGTGTGTGTGTGTGTTGGTTTTTGTGTGTGTGTGTGTCTCAATTCTAACAGCCTCCCTGTGTGTATGAGTATGTGTGTGTGTGTGTGTGTGTGTGTGTGTGTGTGTGTGTGTGTGTCTCAATTCCAACAGCCTCCCTGTGTGTATGAGTGTGTGTGTGTGTGTGTGTGTGTGTGTGTGTGTGTGTGTGTGTGTGTGTGTGTGTGTGTGTGTGTGTGTGATTCTGTGTATGTATGGGTCTTGCCGTGTAGCATTAATCAATTACATCACCACCATGGAAACAATTTGACTTGGGTTGGCTTGAAACAACTAGTTACCTTTGTATGCATGCAACACGGCAGTGTGTGCTGTGAATACCTTTAGAGGCTGCTTGCTGCTATAATTATATATTTATTATATTTATCTATTATATCTTAGCCAGGTTTAAGCATTCATTTATAAAGGGCATAACATTTCATATGACAAACACTTCCTATATCTGCCAACACAAGATTCAAATTCCGAGTGGTATTTTGACTGTAGTGTAGAGCCCATTTTCTAAATGAATGTTAATAGGCCTACATTGTTTTGAAATATGTCCTTTACAATTCTAAAAGATATTACATTTCACATGCATTAATGACCTACTGTGTCCTACTGAAGTAAAGAGAAGTGACACCTTATTTTTCTTATTTACTTGGGTTTCAGTGACCACATAGTAATGACCCCATGTTGACCCTTACTGGCTGTTTTCAATTAAACCACCCACACACACACACACACACACACACACACACACACACACACACACACACACACACACACACACACACACACACACACACACGTACACTTTGGATTAGGTTCCATGTAATCCCTTAGCCCCAGCTCTAACCTTCACACACGCATATAGACACACATACACACACACACAGAAAGACAGTCCACAGCCACTGCTTTTCTAGAAAGTCGATGCTTAGATTTTTCAGCACTCACTCCTGAGACCCATCTGTTCTCAACTGTGGCCTGTCTGGCCCACATATTCCTCTCTCCCTTCTCTACTCTCTCTCTCTCTCTCTCTCTCTCTCTCTCTCTCTCTCTGTCTCTTTCTCTGTCTCTCTCACTCTCTCTCGCTCTCTCTCTTTTTCACTGTCTCTCTCTCTTTTTCTCTCGCTCTCTCTCTCCCTCTCTCTCTCTCTCTCTGCTAGTCTCACAAATCTCTATCATCTCTCCCCCTCTCTCCTTCTACCCTTTTACTGTCTATGTCTATCTGTCTTATAAAAAAGCTCTCAGTGGGGATTAGAAGTGCCAGCAGACAGGAGGCCCTTCTCTCCCTTTGGCATCCCCACTAAGTGGCCCTTGCTGCCCGGTTAACCCTGGCCAGGGCCGGGCTGTCAGACGGTCCCTAACACAGACTAACATGGAGCTAAAAGGCAGTTGGTTCACGACCCAAGAAATGTATGCTATTGGGTTGTGACCTGTCTTCCATCCCTGTCCAATGTAATCGTAGACAAGTACAAGAGCTCTGACCGCCTTCTTTACTCAGATCCAATAAGGGGTTTTATTATTTTATTTTTTATTTTTTTTAAACAAAACATCACTTCCCTGGAATGGAGCAAAGAGGAACCGGTCCAAGTCTGTTCTGCGAGCCTGCCAGCCATTGTGCTTTATATCCCTCTCCTCCACAAGTGGGACACAAGTGAGTGGGAGATTACATTAAATCACATTTTCGGAGCAAAAACACCCCATAAAGCTGACATGTTGTCTTAATGTCCTTCAGTACATTTCATTATATACTCAATCCCCCAATGCTGCTTCATCATTGGCCAAGCTCAGACTCATGTTTATATATAACCTGGGTCAAAGGTTGTTGCGTCCATTTTGTCACTTCTACATGGAACCAAGTGTTGACTATGGCTTTGTTTAATTTGAGTTGTTCGACTCGCCCTCGTTGACTTCTCTGCACTCGCTCTTGGTGGGGGGGGGGGATCCCTGCCGTCATCAGAACCATTTGTCGGAAAAACTGAAGAACCTCTGAGGACTGAGGGAGCGATTCAACAACGATGGTCTCTCCAGAGGCGAGGATCATGAAACCACTATGATATCGTGGTCTAGTTGTTAACTGTGTGGAAACGTCCATAAGTGAGGCTTGTCATGCTGCTGAAGGATAAACATACAACACAGGGGCCTATTGGTTAGATGACAGTGAAGGTGGTGGTAACGAGGGAGTTGTGTGTGTATGATGACCAGGGCAGACTCAGTTTGGCATTTAATAGGCCAGATATTAAGTATTAAGCGACTTGCGTCACCGGCTAAGTCAATGAATGAATCCAATCTTCATAGGGGAAATGAGATGTTTCAGATTCAAGGTTAAAAAACACCAAAAAAAATGAAAAGGGTAAAAAACAAACTCCCCTTGTGTCATTTACTGACTAATAAAAGCTGACAAGTGATATATTGCTCTTTCCGCTGTAGTCTGGGGTGTTTATTCTCAGTATTGAATGAGTCACTCACAGTCGGATGCAGCCTTGACTCTGCTATTATACTCATGTTGACATTCATTTCCCAGATGATACCGCAGTCTGCATTGGTTAGTGGTTTGCTCTGAATAATGCATATTAAGTAATGGGCTTCCCGAATAGATTACTGGGCAGTCAGTTAGGCCATGCATAAACCAATCAATTATTCGATCAATGGCCTTCATTAGTCCGTCATATAGTTAAGCTCCATGTATGGGCCCCTGGTTGGGATGAATAATTTAGAGGCCTTGGGAGTAAATGAGGAAGACGGCCCAGTTCATTGTCTCCACGTATTGGATGTCACTGTCTCCCGCCCGTAAGGACTAAGGACCCCCGTCCTGCACTTGGACCGAATACTTCAGGGAGAACTGTTGTGGTCACATATTAAATTGCATCGCGTGTGTGATATTTTCATTAGCATTTAAACTCGCCAAGGTCTTGTCGTAATTGTCTGAAAACTAGAAGTGTTAGCAACTTGGCGAGAGGCCAGGAATGTTAGTGTTATCCTTGTAAACGCGTACGAGTCCCACCGCGCGGTCGGATACGTCGCAGAAGGGAGCGCTTAAAACAAAGCCACCTTCTGCACACACATGGCCGCATGGCGCCTTCAAAGGGCCGCGACCGCAATGTCGTGCTAGAAGAGCTTCCTCAAGGGATTGTCTCCGATCGCAGGCGGTGTTACTGGCCGGGATTTACCCGATGCTTCGGAGCACTAACGAGGTGCGTGGCGCTCGCCAGAGGCCGGCCGTCGCTGAACGCTGCTGCTGGCGTGTGGGGGGGGGGGGGGGGGGGGGGAACCAGAACCAGGCTTGAGTCTCCGGCGCTGGGCCCTGCGCGGCGACCCATCGGAACGCTGTGATGATGGGGGGGCTTTGAAGAAGGAAGGTGGAGCATTTTCAAAGCCCCACCGCCGCCGACTGTGCTTTCTTTTTTACCCCTGGGACCCCTAAAATCGAGGATGAAGGGGAACACGGCCGTTAACCAAACGGAACAGGTATCACCAGCGCCAGATGCACCTAGCCTAACAGATTCCCCTGTACGAGGTTATGATGTTCACTGTTTCACTTCTACTCCAATACATTGTCCTTCTCTCCGTCTATCCTAGGTTATTCCACAAATGGACAGATACCCTCCATTTGAATAGCCTACTGGCTACTTACCAGTCGTACTGGTGGACTGCTAGTCAACAGTAGTCTCATGTACAGGCCCGGCGTCTTAAACTCTCTTCCTGCCTAAAGTGGCCATGTTTCCTCCATGTAATTGCCTCCAGCTGGGTGGAATCAGACCTTAATGGTGGCCTAGGTGTTAATTGGTTTGAGCGACTGCTAACAGGAGAGAAACAGGAGAAAGGTGAATTAGGCCGGTGCATGTGGCCCATAAATATGATGCTAAGGCCCGGGTGCTGTCAGGCCTCGTTAAGGAGTGCTCTGGCTTATGGTGGTGACACCTGCATACACACACACACACACACACACACACACACACACACACACAGGCACTAGATGATGCTGTCTGCCTTTATGAATAGCGGACTACCATCTATGCCCCTTCAGCCTCATTCACACGATTAATTCATGACACCTTTCATAAAATATGAAGAGTTAAGAGTACGAATGCAGCACTGCAGCCAGTGGAAAATGACTGCTTTGCTTCCACGGCTCCTCATACTGCAACGTAACCACTTTTCTCGAAGGCTGACTTCCCGTATATATCCATATACCGGTTGCTACGCCAGACCAAGGAATGGTTCAGGGGAGACCAGTTTTTGAAGTAGATATGGATAGCGGGCTTTAGAAAACTTGGTTGTATCATTTTATGTTTGCATATGTGTGTGCCAAAATTGGTGATTGAAAATGAGTTCTACAGATGTACCGCGAACCACAAGTCCAAATCCAGCGTTGTACATTATCATTAGTCATTGGCAAGAGTTTGATTTGTATTCATGTCTTCTCATGAATTTAAATGTGTATATAATATGATATTACATGCCCTGCCTTACTAATTTGTTACTCATATTACTCTGGTTTCAAAGTACTTTGCTGGTCAAATTGAGTTTTGACATTGGCAAATCATTCTGTGTGTGTGGTGTGACCCAAACTTTTAAAAGGAGGGCTCGCTTATGATGGCTTCCATGGCAACGCCTTAAAGGCTGTCAAGCATCTCTAGTTTATTAGCATAGCCATTAGCTGACAAGTGAGTGATAGGTAGACTTCCTAAGGTCGGATTGTAGAGTTGCTTTTTAACTAAATGCCAGTCGCAGTTATATATTCAGCATCATCCACCCACCACACACCCCTTCCCCCCATTTCTAACTACCTCTCCCTGGGGAGATTTTAAGTTTGAGTACCCATCACAGGAGCTTAATGTTTAGAATACCAACGTGAGGCATGGAGCATAATAACCGACACAAATTATTCTCTGACTTTCCTGCTGCCTGGTTGACAGCTTTCTTTTCCTGCCGCAATAAGAAAATTGCTCTTTCAGTCACAGGTGTCATGATTCCTGTGGGCACGTTAAAATAAGTTTGCACCAAAGGGGTATTTTTTTTTTAGCTATGTACTTTTGCGCTTTGTTAACCTCGCCAGGGAACACATATTTAACCGAAATGTTGAAGGTTATTAGAATCCGGGTGTTTTCCATTGGAGTAATCCGCCGATTACGTTTCTCCAGAGCCGACGCTTACAGGTTCCTCTGACGCCACGTTGCTAGGTGGAACAAGATGGAAATGGGTTGGTGGTGGGTAATGCTCTCCGGGAAAGCTTTGTGTTTCATCTCCCTCTAACACGCTGCCTCTGTATTTACCCCTCCACCAGCCAGGCCCTATTGGTCACGCAGATCAGCTATCCGGCCATATTGGATGAGCTGACATCTTGGCACCATCGGTGCATTGGCCGGTTTCCTAAAAGCCCAGTCAGAGATGTGCTGCAGGGTGGTGAGAGCGCGGGGATAGGGGGGTTGTGGATGGGTGAGCGTACATTCGGAGCTTCCCCTATGGTTTCGCCGTGGATTGTGGCTGGGAGGGAACAGGCTGCCGTCTGGCTGGGACACCGGTCTCTCTGTTGTGGAGGGATAAGAACACAAGAACTGGCTTGCTCGCTTTGTCTTGTGCACGTGCTCTCTCGTTTGCTTAAGCCTCACTACTGAGCTTCTGCTAATATAGGTTCTTAGTGTTTTTATGAGTTCACACCCGTGTTTGATCATCCGTGTTTCCTCTGAAGCAGTAAGCTGTGACTCAACATTCTCATGCGCAAGCGGACATACACACACACACACACACACACACACACACACGTGTGTAAATACACAAATGCACTGTGGTTTTTGGTGCCATCTACTCTTATTCGGCTGTCTCAGAGCAAATTAAGTGGAGGGCTGGTTAGTGGAGAAGCTCATTAGTGGCCTGTGTTCACACAATGATCTCCGCCTAGTCTGACAAATGAATAGTCAATCCTGTGGAGATGGGGCGAGATGTTTCTTTATGATAGGGGTGGACGAAAATAAGAAGAATATATATATATATGTATAAAAAGCAATATTCAGAGAAGACTTGGAGAGAGAGTCACTGAAATGCAAATGATTGTAGGTGATTGGTAGATGAGGGAGGCATCAACAGAGATAATAATAATGCTACAAAAGAAGAAATGCAGTAGATGGCACACAGATAAAAAAAAGCAGTTGAAGTCATTATGGAGTGCACACATCGCCAGCGTTCTCTCCTCGCGGCTCCTTGCAGGTGTGATCCACCTGCTGATTTACATTAGCTATGCACCGCCATCGGCTCAAACAGCCATTCACCGCCACACTTGTGAACTGCACTGCCTTTGTTTTTCTCTCTCTCTCTCTGTCAAATCTCTTTTTATCTACCTACTCATTCACTCGGCTGTATTTTATATTATAACAGCCTCAGTTCTGGGGATCATATCATTTTTGGCTGTCCCCTATGAATATGAATTAAAAATCATCTCCAGGCTGATATGCTGCAGACTTATTGAGGAATACAAGATTCAAGGGCAGCTCCAAATTCTGTATGTATGGATCGTATCGGGGTGACCCTAACCTCACTGTGGCTTGCATCATCATAGCGTTGAAAATGGAGTGCAATTAAAGTTGTGCTTTGAGGGATGACTGACAGACAGTGCCTCTATGGCATCAGTGAATCTGAAAAGTGTTTGCAAGCTATTGCAACATGGGGGTAAAATGTGAACATCAGATTTTTCATACGTGCATGGAGTATGAATACATGCCTTTTAGTGTGTGTGTGTGTGTGTGTGTGTGTGTGTGTGTGTGTGTGTGTGTGTGTGGGCATGCACATTTTATCGCAGAGCAAAGAGGACAGGGGAGTGATGTGTCCACACAGCCTGCCTTAAACCCTGAGGGCATCAGCCCTGCCAATTAGTGCTAATTAGGGGGCGGGGCCAACCCCGTTCTAGGCAACATTCAGTCATTGTGTACAGGTTTCCCTTCAGTCGAGGCCTCCACCTACACTCACTCCCCATCCCCTTATCCCCCATGTACAACCCCATCAGATGATATCAATCTTGCAGTTTGGTCCAGTTTTTCTCAAGGTGGGGCCAAGGAGAGATCAGCAGGGGATGGCGACCAGCTGCCATCCATTACAAGTTGCACAAGCGTCTTGTACTCCCACGCCTGCAGCGACTGCAGCAGACAGGACGTGTGTGAAACACGGGATGACACATGAAGTAGCGTGCCCTGAAGAGCATTTCTTTCTGGATGTCAGAGGAGAGGCGAGGGGGGGATAGCAGCTGGAATGTTTTTGTATGTCTGGCACCGTGTCACTTGTTTGCACAGCTGACACCAAAGTAGCCTCAGAAAAGCGTGAGAAAACCCTCTCTTTAAAAATGAAATGAAAAATTGTTAACAAGGCTGACCGTGCTTTTTTTTTGTTTTCGTGTTTTTTTTCGTGAGGTCATGGGGGAGAACGTTTGACCCCTCAGAACCTAATAACAACTGAATATTTTAAGTAGCCTGTGTTGTCACATAATGAGTCTCTCCCCTTGTGGAGCTGACGGGCCACGCCGCTTTTCACCCTCAAAAGCAAATATTGGTCCCCGCTGACCCGGTCATGGCAAAGTGAGGCATCCAGCCCGGCCCACACAGCCACAGTACCATCATCCTGGTCTAATTGGTCTCCGCACCCCAAACAGAGTGGCCTGTTTCTTGACATCTTCCACCTGCCCGCCCCAAGAACACACACACACACACACACACACACACACACACACACACACATACAAAGACACGCTCAA
>NC_140281.1:12314976-12327476 GCF_964030765.1 Micromesistius poutassou | reverse complement strand
GCACAATATATAACATTCATGAACGCAGACAGGGTGTATGCTTTCAGGGTGACACATTGGCTGTCAAAACAGAGGTCCTATCTGCTTTCAAGTGCATATTAAGTGACAATTTCCTTTTCTTCAGCCCAATAGGATCGCTGCAGCTGATCAGCATCTTTTCCCCTCGACTCATGTCGTTCATTGCTGTCTGATAGGGATTGAGGTTGTGCAGATGAGCAGTTTTATTTTATTTTTTTATATTAATATACAGGGAAGAGTGTCCGCACACTGGGCACACACACATAGGCTGGCTGCATTAGGAATTATTTCATTCTGTCAGCACTGTGTAGGTAGCACTGCTGCACCACCTCCACGCGTGCAAACTCATTTCTCCAAGCGCTGAGCGAGAAGATGAGTTAAAACAAAGACATAAAAAAACTGTCAACTTCAAAGGCGAGGATGACAACCCGGCCAAGTGGATGGGAGTAGAGGGATGAGTCTCTAATCTGTTTAAATTTTGCTTGCTCCGTATGATTTCAACCAGCTCCGCCCCCCTATCCGCCCATTCCCTCCCCCCCATCTCCCTCCCCCCATCTCCCTCTCAAGTCTCAACACCTTTTTTTATTCACTCCCTCTTTTATCTTCCCTCCCAGCGGCTAATCTGCCAAGATGGCCTCGTCTTGTCCTACTTTAACCAATGTACGACTGTGGGAATGTAATCCATGTCTATGTGGAGAGTGTAATTAATTGGATGTTATTTATCGTACGGGCAGAGATGGTAACTAATTGCGGCCTTCTTCTCTGCTCGTCTTGTTGGTTGGGTTTCCGGCCAACCGGTCTTTTGAAACGCTTGCTTTTAAAATCTGTAGGAAATCTGTAGGTTGTCGTTAATGTTCTGTACTCAAACATATTCTATCTTATGACACAGGTGGGTTTGGCATGTTCGTGGAAAGGTGGTCCATCACAGGCATTTTACTTTTGATTTGGTTGTATTTTGTAGTTCTCCAAACATAGCTGCTGGATCATGCATCAGGAATGATCTAGGTGTGTGTGCGGCGAGAAGTGTTTGAAGTGCAGGCGATCACGTGACACACAGACACCCTGGCTCCCTGATCCCCTTCCGGCCTTATTGTCTGCATATTTCAATCATGACATTAATGAGCAGGAGAAAAATATTACAGCATAAGGCACTTTGTTTGGCGCGGCCGGCCGACACTGGCCAGTGTAGCCGGGGTGAGGGGATAAAATATTGAAGCTGGTAACGATGTTATACTGCTGACTGGAGGAAGGTACTCGCTGCTCCTGGCATCCTTTAAAAAAACACTTCAACTCTGTTCATGTACAGGGACACAGCGTGGTTCTTCTGATTTATCGTCCCAGCCACGGAGCTCCCACATATTTTCCCCTTGGAAGGAGGCTTCTTGCAGGGGATCAATAAAGTGTTATTATAAAGTCAACTTTCAGCAGAGTTTGTGTCTTTAGGCACATGCTTGAGCAGCATACAACTAAGTGTATGGAAAGAATACTATACCTGTTCAACATGGAAGTCTATTGCGCCGCAAGGCCCACAAAGTTGGGCTTTGCCGTTCTCTTCGACCCTCCCAGTGTGTTCGGCTGGGCCCAACACACCTCGGCCTGCCTCCGCTTTGTTAGTTCTTCATTTTGTTTCTCCGCTACAGAACAGTCAATCTAAATGGGCGTCTCAGATGGAGTGTGACATCATAAATTGGGATCATACGGTATTTATGCGGAACTAAATCACCTGCTGAAGCCACGGCGCAGAGCGCCGAGGGTGATAGACGAGCGTTTTTCCTATCCTTTGATGGGATCTGAAGACGGTGCCACGGCTGATGAGCTGATGGATAGGGTGGGCCGGGGCGGGGGGGGGGGGGGGGGGCAGCCATGGAGGCACAGAGACGAGTAGACGAATGGCTGGACGGTGGGAGGAATCGACGTATGGATCGGTGGGGCCAGGGGTGAATGGATAGAGGCCCACGGCCATTACTCAACGGCTTCACGAGTCCTTGGAGTTTTTTGTTGTTGTTAATATATAGAGTAGGTACGGATCTCTTGCAGGTTCCGCGTACACTGGCTTCAAGAATAATGCAACGCCCTCGGTGACCTTGAGTCACAATGATGACTAATGGTACTGAATGGGAAATTAAAGCACAGCCTGTGTGCGTGCGAGTGCGTGCGTGCGCGCGTGTGTGTGCGTGTGTGTGTGTGTGTGTGTGTGTGTGTGTGTGTGTGTGTGTGTGTGTGTGTGTGTGTGTGTGTGTGTGTGAGATGGTGTGAACCCTCTTAGCAGGCAGAGGCTCATCCCGTCTCACACGCTAGTATCCACTGAACTTCAAGGCTACTATATCTTTCTAGACATGTTCAGAGACACAGGCGCTACTCGGTGAAAAAGACAAGCAAAGCGATGGAGTGGTCTTTATGCCTGCCGATAAGCGCGTGTGCTCTTTCTGGCTACAGAAGATAGAAATGTCAGGAGAGATGGAAACATTATTCCATATTCATCCATACGCCGTCTCCTGCGCTGTGCAATTTAGCGCCTGCCGCCGATCCAATACCATTAGATGGCTGCACTGTTCTTTCCCCAGAACAGGAGAGGTTCCTTCCCTCTCGCGTTTCTGTTCCGTCTTTCATCTCACGTGCCAGTCTTATTCCAACCGACGTCATGTCAGTAGCTTTCCATGCACTCAAAGCACTCAGCAGACACGATTGTGACTTTCTCTTCTGAAGTCTGGCTCGTATATTTCTGTGCATTAATAAATATTCTGGTCTGGTAAGACGGCCCGGCCGGGCACGTCTTTTAATCAAAGGGTGCGTAGATTACCTCCCCCCTGCTGTTGTGTCATGTCAGCCATCTCTGCTGCTGCTCAGCGCTGTGGAGACATCCCGGCGGAGCTGGATTAGAGAGCTGCTCACACCCCGTGTGAGCAGCTCTGCACCCCTGTGCATGCGAATGACATCTGGTGCCATAGTGAGGGTGGAGCTTTTACTTTTGTTGCATATATGTAAGAAGTCCTGAATCCCAGCGCTCCCGGGAAGATCAGAGGGGCTAGAGGGGTGAACATGGAGCTGGGAACTAGGAGACCCCAAAAAACCCTGGTCTCCTTGACTACTATTCTCCTCTTATTTGGTCCCCCCCTTCTCTCATCTCCACAACTACCATCTCCTTTCCTTTCTACTATGTTCCCTCCTCCAATCTCCTTTCCCCTCTTCCCTTCTCCCACACATCTCCCTCCCTCCCTCTTTTCATATTTCCTCCTCTCCTTTTATGTCCTCTACTTTACTACTTTTTCTCTTTTCATATGCCATCAATCTCTCTTTTTTCTCTTTCTCTCTCTCTCTCTCTCTCTCTCTCTCTCTCTCTCTCTCTCTCTCTCTCCCCTCATCTCTTATCTGTGCTCCTGCACCATGCTACCATGTGTCACGGGCAGATGAAAGGTGGACAGACATGAAAAGACCTCCTGCCCCCCCCCCCCCCACACACACACACACACACACACACACACACACATACAGTTGCCATCTCTTGCCCACAGATGTGGGGGTAAAAAGAGGAGGAGAAAAAGGGGTGAGGAGTTGGACCTGAGCCATCCAAAGTCCAGTGCCTCTTACTTTTCCTCTCCTCTCCTCTATCCTCTCCTCTCTTCCCCTCTTCTCTCCTCCCACCCTTTCTCTTTACCCTCCTTTCATCTCTTCTCTTCCCCTCTGCTTTGAATCTGGTATCCTTTACCCTTCTCTTCTTCATGAGAGAGGCGAGAGTCTCTCTCTCTTTCTCCCGCTCTTTCTCTCATAACCTCATGCTGTCTCATTCTAGTTCTCGCTCGCCTTGCTCGCTCCCCCGTCTCTCTTGCTCATCCTCTCATCCCATCCCCTTCGGTTTATTTTATGTTATTTTTACAGTCGCTCCCCCTCCTTCTCGCACCTCCCCCCCCCCCCCCCCCCCCCCCCTCCTCCTCGCACCTCCCCCCCCCCTCCTCCCCTTCTCCCCTCCTCTCCCTTGGTCTTGGGGGCTCTGGGTAGGAAGAGGTTTGGCTGGATTGACAGCTGTCGTGAGGGGCGGCAAAGCTTGGTGTGAATGTGTGCGCAGTGTCAGCCTCGACTTCAGGGGGCTTACGGTGGGGAAGAAAGGATGTCTGTGACATATGGATAACCAAGTCCCCCACTCTCTTGCTCGCTCTCTCTCCTTTTCCCTCTCCACTCTCTCTTTCCATCTCTCTCTCTTTCCCTTTTTTATCTCTCTCTCTCTCTCTCTCCCCCTCTACGGCGGACAGAATTTAAAATCTTTATTTTTCATTTTTTTTTGGAGTCTTCCAAAGTTCACCCCAAAATTGAAAAAGTTGTTCATCCGGAATTTTCCTGTTCACTTACCTTGCTCCCCTCGTTCACTCTATCCAATTTCCTGGGTTATTTCAGGGTATTCCATGATTAGGTTTGTAAGACAACACAAAATAGGAATTCACTTTTTGTACCTTGTCAGTTCATCTCCTCTAAAACGCTTCTTCTGAGAGTTTTCAGTAAGGTATCACAACATTGTTGGGGTATCTCCAACAGAATCAATACTCACACCGTCTCACAGCACCCCTATAGATTGAACCACACACTGCATTACCTAGGAAATGCTTCCCATTAGGGAGTTTCTAGCTGCCTTGAAGGCGAGAAGAGACACCCAAAACATGCATTAATAACTAATAACTAAGCTTAATTTACTTTACTTTCTCACCACTTCTCAACATTTTTGTTGGTACTTTTCATACGTCATGCCCAGACACTAGCAGCTTTTCTGGAAAAGCATCCGGGGGCGACCGTCATCGGCAGTTCATTCACCAGCCACAGGAAATCTGCAAAAAAAATGAAAAGTTAAAAATAAAATGAAACGTGAAATTGTCTTAGTTCTAAGTTGCCATGACTAATTCCCGGGTGGAGGAAGTGTAGTTTGTGTATGTGTGTTTTATTCTTAAGAGTGTGTGTGTGTGTGTGTGTGTGTGTGTGTGTGTGTGTGAGGCATCTGTGACTGGAATAATGTCTCAAGTCACCAGCAGGAAATAATGCATTTATTCTTTTTTATTTATTTCCTCTTTATTTTATCTCCCATTTCCCCTCTGGCTGGAAGTGTCCCCTTCTGTGTGCAATATAAGGACGTGGGGTGTGGAGAAAGACAGAGAGGATGCATAGAGAGGAGGAGGCTGAGACACTTGTGAGACATGGGTGGTTCTTTTGGAGGGTACTTCACAGGATCTGGCAACAAGCCACGCTCCTCCAGAGACACTGTGCCAAACATGGAGGGGGATTGATAAGACTGCATGTCAAATCGGGACATTCTCATATATTTATTTACTTTATTTACTTTTTATTTCTCAATAAGTTTACATATTGACATTTCCATGTGAATTTTCTCTAAAGCCTATTTTGATTTCCCTTTTCTCATGCTGGTTCCACAGGGTCAACAGTTTTTATTCACACTGTAAACTATCCTTCAAACAAGGGCGGACACTTTGTTGAGGATTCTCAAACCAAACTCCTTTTCAACCTGACAACTACATAGAACACATCAATGTGCTCACTCCAGTTCCAGTTTGAAATGTTAACAGGCCATAAATATGTGGCCTGTTAAGCCCTTTGAGACTGTAATGGTGATAAAGGGCTATACAAAATTGCAATTGCCGTGGTCCCCAGTGCAACCTAACATGCTTTTAGTCCTGAAACCAGGACACTGTCTCCTCTTAGCTGAGAGGTACAGCATGGCCCCTGTTTGTGTGGCAAGGAAACCTCTGACCTGTGAAACATGGCCTCCAGCTTTCCATCTGTTAGGAACTTTCTCTGTCTCTTGTTGATTCTGGACATGTTGCACTTGCTTTCGACATCCCATACATATTAAATTTAGGATAAACACTGCTGTGTGTGTGTTGGGGGGGAGGAGTAGTATCTGTGTGTGGATCTGGATGTTAGTGTGTGTGTGTGTGTGTGTGTGTGTGTGTGTGTGTGTGTGTGTGTGTCTGTGTGCTGATGCAGGCTCCTTCACATCCACTCTTTCTGTGCCCACCTGTCTGTCTACCTGACCTGCGTGTGTGTGTGTGTGTGTGTGTGTGTGTGTGTGTGTGTGTGTGTGTGTGTGTGTGTGCATTACTATTTCTGAGCGCATCCTGAGAGGAAGGTGAAGATGTGGACAAGTAGACCTAATTACAGCAGATCTGGAGCTTATTTAAAAAATGCGGAATGTCAAAGCAACAACCTTCATGGAGTTCTCCCTCCCTCCCTCCCTCCCTCCCTCCCTCCTCCTCTGACCCACTCTACTCCCCTTCCCACAGCCATCTTAAATGGGAAAGGCCTCCTCCTGCCTCTAATGCTAAGATGAATAGAATGAGATGAAGCGATCACCCTCCATGTACTGGTTCAAAGTATAAACACCCCCTGTGTGTTGTGTATGTGTGTGTGACAAAGTGTGTATTTGATGGTTGTTTTGTCTTTGTTTTTTTATAGTATACAAGCTAAAACTTGTGTGTGAATCTACATGTTAGTGTGTGTGTGTGTGTGTGTGTGTGTGTGTGTGTGTGTGCATCTGCATGTTAGTGTTTGTTTGAGTGTATGTGTGTGTGTGTGTGTGTGTGTGTGTGTGTGTGTGTGTGTGTGTGTGTGTGTGTCTGTCTTTGTGTCCATCTGTGTGTCTGTGTGTCTGTCTTAGTCTATGGTCTTATTTAGGCTTATTAAGATGTAAGAGAGATAGACTTCCAGAAACGGGCTACCTAGACGACAGCCACTCAAGCACACATGGAAGCGTGGCTCAGTTGAACACACAACCTAAACTACAAGTGTCTTCTTAGCCCTACTTGTCTCTCTCCTCTCCCCTCTCCATTCTCTACTTCTCTGGCTACCTCCATTGCTGTCAGCCGGCTTAGACTGGCTGACTACTTGACGAGCCAGGAGTCTGGCTGCAGCTTTGGATGCATCTGTGTTTTGTTTAGCCAGGGTGTATGTTTGTGTTCATGTTGTGTTTCGTGCTTGTGTGTGTGTTTCTGTGTGTGCGATAGGAAAAACTGGGATAAATGTGTCTGACACTAGTTTGTGAATGTGCGTGAGCCCTGAGAGTTAAATGCATTTGATAATGGTTTGGTTAAGTTTAGCGCCCTAGTAGTGCCAAAGTTACCCCGCTAGGCTCTGATTATTATGGGATGTGGTCGGGGAGTTCTCCCAATCTGCCTGGGTAATGTGGCAACATATAACTGTTACGGTGCTCAAACAGCTGCTCTGGGACCCAGGACTGGCTAACCGGAACATTCACACACACACACACACACACACACACACACACACACACACACACACGCACACGCACAGGCATACACTTTACACACACACAGTACACACCCATTCACACTCTCAGTAAGACAGTAGCTCAGGAGTTCGAGAATATCCTCTTGCAACTTGAGAGCGGCCTTGCATGGTTAAACACAAAGACAGACATACACACATAGACACACACAAACACACACACACACACACACACACACACACACACACACACACACACACACACACACACACACACACACACACACACACTTGGCCCTTTTTCTAACCTTTCTTCTCCATGTGCCCTCCTCCTGCAGCTGGTGGCCATCTACGAGGAACAGGATCCCCACAACGGCGGCGATGGGACCAGCTCCACGGGCACCCAGAGCCCAGAGCCCTTCCCCACGGACCTCAGCTCCACCAACGGCTCCTACCAGCACTACCAGGCCGCCAGCGAGATCGAGGTCACCCCGTCCGCACTGCTCTCCAGTGAGTGAGCCTTCCTCCCTGGGTCACCCTCAGAGCCCTCAGCAGGGTGCCTGTGGAGCACTGTAGCGGTGGTGGGGTTTACCTACATGAACGCGAGAACGAGCTCTAAAATATGTACTTCTCCGTAACAGTGTTTGTAGAGTACTTTCATTTGTGTTTTACAACCTCACTGTTTTGTTGACGCGCAACAGTCAAAATGAGAGCACTCAGGTGCTGCCCCGTGTGTTCTTTAGAGGGGGTCTGGGGAGCTTTGAATATAGGGGCGGTTTCATGGGAAGCTCTTTCTTTCCACCATCCGCGGTCAAATGTTCTGCATCCTCGATATCAAGAGGATGCTTCTCTCTGTACGCTTGCGGTTGCACGTATGAGTGCGGTTCGTGATGTCACAGCTACTTTGAATCTATCATGATCCGAAGCAAATACAGGCCCATTTTGCAACATGCGTGTATAGGCGTGTCGCAACATGTGGGCATAATCCATGTTTTTCAGGGCATATGAGAAGGACTCTTGACACTTAGTTTTACTGCTTAAACAAAAAAAAAAAAAAAGGCTTTTCAATCAGGTGTGTATGCGGGTGTGTACAGTATCCTTGCAATGGTGGAATTGAATTGATTGTAGGATGGGCTCGGGGTGTCAGGGGTACATCGTGTTGGAGCCTGGGGACAGGCCCTGAAGCGAATCAGACAGACAGGTAACGGACAGAGACAGCCAACGTAGATGAGTCTGTGTCCAACAACTAGCCAAGCATGAGCATCGCCACGCAGAGGAGCTGCACGTGCCCAGGGGGGGGGGGGGGGGGGGGCACACACTGCATGTGAACACACACCAACACACAGGTACTAGAACACACACACACATGCACACACACACACACACACACACACACACACACACACACACACATACACATACACATACAGACAGACACTGTGTACTTGTCTAAGGATGTAGATATGCAGTGTACAAGCAGGCACGCACACACCGGACACACACTTTTCAATGTAATAGTAAACATGGTAATCACACATTAACTCATTCATTAACACTCATTAACACTCATTCATTAACACACCCCCCTGGGCACTGATTCGCAAAAACAGACTTTCTCAATCCTTTGGCTGCTCGTGAACTTTCTTTAGAATACACACATGGGTCCTGACACTCTCACCTGTTCAAGGTATGTGTCTCCGTATTCATGTCCCATGAAGTGGAACGGCTGGGCTGTCAGAGACCTGTCTCCCCCTTCTGAGGACATCAAGAACATCCTGTGCCCTGAACACACACACACACACACACACACACACACACACACAGGGGAGCGAGCATGCAAACACGCATGCACACTGACTCACCCCGAAGGTAGACACACATGCACACTTACTTTCACAAAGACTATCATAACACAGGGTTAGGGTTACCACAACACATTCTTTTTTTTGCCAGTGCCTGAAACATACACATATGCTATTCACAGATATATTTATATATATTTACTGTACATACAAACAGAAAATAGATAGACAGGCAGTCTGGCAACACACATGACTTCCAGAGTTATGAGCAGGACTGTGGAGAATGTCCCTTCACAGATTGGGATGAGGGAATTACTGTATCTTCAGCCATATTGCACATAGCAGACATCAAAGTCTATTGCCAGGCAGCTTTACTGTTAGGTAAGGGCTGCCGAGAAAAATATCATTTTCTAGAGCTTAATTTTTTTTCATTTTCCACTCTCAAACTCTCTTCTTTGCTCTGTCACGTTCTTTAGCTTTTTCGATTTCTGCCTGCCTCTCTCTCTCTCTCTCTCTCTCTCTCTCTCTCTCTCTCTCTCTCTCTCTCTCATATCTCTCTCTCTCCTTATCCCTCCATCGTCATCTATCTCTTGCTCTCTCTCCTCTCTTTGCTCCTCTCTCTCTCTCTTTCTCTCTCTCTCCATCTCTGCACTTCTTCTTCAGTCTATCTTGGGAGCGTGTCTTCTCTGGGCCTCAGTGTGTGCTGAGCAGGGTCAAACCGCTCTTAATTGGAGCGGAGATGAGATGTAAATTACAATAATGAATGTCATTTTCACATAATTACACTGACTCTGGTCCACCTCTGCCCACTCGCCGCGGGAAAGTATAATCTCCTAGAAGTAAGGCAGGATGTGCAGAACTTTAAATTGGCACAGAATCCAAATAAAATACACACACACACACACACTAGCGGACAGCGATTGTCTCATCGCTCCTTGTCGATCGGGGGCGTTTTAAGTTTTCTCATTTGAACGTCTTGATATGCTGGGTGAGTCAGCTCTCTGCTGATCTTCCTCGCCATAAATTTGGAAGCTGAACGTAGAATAAATATATAGATGTAGTTAAAGGTATAAAGGTATATATATATATATATATATATATATATATATATATATATAGATTAATCACAATCCTAAATATGACAGAAAAATTCACACTGTTCTCAGAATATAAAGATAAATGACAAGAAGCGGATATTATATTTGTTTTTTATTTATGACAAATCCAAAAAAAATACATTTCATTCTAAACAATTTTGGCAACTTAGCCATTGCTCTTTTTTTTTTTTAGCAAATACAGGATAGGTGAATGGAACGTTTTTCTTTTTGAACAAACAACTCCACTTTCACGCAATAACATGTGGCTCTGTCCAATGAAATGGTCTTTGTGATACAACCCGCCGTGGAAATGTCAAAAAGCCGGCCGGAGGATTTAAGAATGGATTTAAGAATTGGGCGATTGCTGTGTTACACATACAGGGGCAACACCCTCCTTGCGACTACGGGATCCATTTAGCAATAACAACAACAAGCAGGAAGACGCAGGAAAAAGCCGGCTTTATAACGCCTGGTGCAAGGAGAGCACATGGAGTGTTGCCCCTGTACGTGTACAGCAATTTGATTGGCGGCAGGCTGCGTCCACAAAGACTACTCCCCCATACGTCAGACACGCCCTCCGTCATCCGTCAACGGACGGAGGTAGTGTGCAAGAGGCGTGAATGAGGCGTCAGCCATGCTGTTTACGTGATGAGGAATGAACGCGCCAGGGGTTGAATTGTGGGTAAAACAGGGCGGGAATGCGTTAATGCATTAAAAAAAATTATCGCCGTTAATTCCAGAATTTGATCATCTCGCGTTAACGCGTTAATTTTGACAATGTAGTGGAGACAATGTACTTATTTAAAAATAACTTAATTGGGTCAGTGTCCTTACATTAATGGACGAAGAAAATAAGAAAACCACCTAATTTTGTCTGTGTGGTCTTTTTTGATCATCCTCTTCTCTTCCACCTGTAAAACAGAAACCTGTATGGTTGTCACGGAGACATTGCATGTTCATCCGTGAAAAGTAGGCCACCTGTGTGCGGCAGAACAGGAGCAGTGCTGGTCAATGAAGCTTACCTTGTGTATCGACCAGAGTCCCTGTGGCCTCTGGCCCCCCTGCTCTCCTTTCTCTCTCTGTTTGGAAATCCTACCTTTTCACACCTCACTGCACCAGTGCGCCTGTCTGGCGAGGTCCCCCGCAACAACACAATGCAAAGTTTTCCTCTCCACTTTTTGACAGGGATAGTGTAAAAATATATATTTCTGGAGCGGTGGGGGAAGAAAACCTTCCACATCAGAGGGAAGGGGTCAGCTGATTTCTCCAAGAGACACAAGCCCACATGAAGAGGAGACACACACACCCATAAAACAGAGGGCTGACCTTGGACCAGGAAGAGTTCTGGATCAAGAGTGACTGGTCTCTCATAGAATGTGATTGCTGTAACATTCCTGTGATTATAGCCACGTTGCACCTCCACTTCACTTCAAGGCCCCGGTAGTTTGGCCCCCTCAAGTGGATTCTTTGACTTGTTTCGTAAGCAGCAGAAAGTCAAAATGGATCATTTTTGGCAACACACACACACACACACACACACACACACACACACACACACACACACACACGCACGTGCGAGCGCCAGGTGCGTCCGTGCCATGACAAGGATGCTCGCCGGCCATTACGTAGATTGCTTGTCAGGAGAGAGAGGAGAGCTGAGTGCAGTCGTCTCTGGAGGGCTGTAATCCATTTTTTAGCCACGGCTGAAGAGGCTCAGTCCTATGCCAGCCAAGGCCAGATAGAAGTCATTATAGCGCGTCCAGCAGAGGCCACTGGCCACTGACCAGATGGTAAACATACACACACACACACACACATGCACGCACGCGCACACACACACACACACACACACACACACACACACACACACACACACACACACACACACACACACACACACACACACACACACACACACACACACACACACACACACACACAATGCCCATATTGACCCATGGATGCCAAGCCCCTCAAGCCTGGCCCAAACTGTGGCAAGAGGAACACATACATCTCTTGTTTAGCGTTAACGGTGGTCATTTCATGTTGTCACCACCACAGCCTCACACTCTCTCTTTCTCTCTCTCTCTCTCTCTCTCTCTCTCTCTCTCTCTCTCTCTCTCTCTCTCTCTCGCTCTCTGTCTCTCTGTCTCTCTCACTCCCTCCCTCCCTCCCAGACCTGATCAGGAGGAGCTGTGAGTGAGTGCCAATTGGTGATAACCTTAAATGGGATTTGAGAGGTTTGAACTACAAGCAGTATGCTTTGTTTGAAGGCCACAAGATATAACCTCTCTGCAAACCCAGTCTTCCATCCTCTCTCCCTTTCTTTTCTTGTTTTCTC
>NC_140281.1:12214976-12309976 GCF_964030765.1 Micromesistius poutassou | reverse complement strand
CCTTGTTTGTTCTTTTCATTTGAAAAATAAAGTAATCTACAAAGCTGGGAATGTTGATGAGTGGTGAATGTTGCCGTTGGTGGAATGTATCGAAATGTGGACATTGGAAAGACGTTTCGTCCCAGACCTGCCCCTTTTACTGAAAAGATAAACAATACTGAACTCAAATCCCTTGCTGAAGGGGCTATTGCAACCTCTAACCACTTCAAACAGAATGCATTTATATTTAAGTTCAATATCAGCCCGTATTACAACCCCCTCTCCAATTTGAACCCAATCAGACAAGGGTGTCAGAGAGGGAGAGCATTTCACATGACTACGAAAACACACACACACATCAAAACAAGCAAATGACAGAATCGATGAATAATTATAGAACTCCTGTCAAGCCATTACCTTTTTATCTTTTGATTCATTCTTTACAAGAAACCATTGTCTGGCCAACAAGGGGAGTGTGGGGGGAGTGTGAGATTGTGAGATTGAGAGTGTGTGTTCATTTAACATGCCGATTTGTCATCTGCACACGCATCTCTGAAAGGTTGAGGTTCTGCAACGGTACGGCAACATGGCGGCTATAAAAGCCACGACTATGAATTCCACTGTAAGACCGCCATGTCGGCACCTCCACCTTGGCCCCTCTCCCCCACTCTATCCAACATGTGGTCAGTGTAACTGTTTTTAAAAACTGTTTTTTTTACTGAGACACATGGCCAGACTGACGAGGTTCAGGATAACAGGCAGTAACAGAGGGACAGACGTGAAGTGGTGTTTACACAGAAAGTGCTGCCGGACCTGCCGGTTTCTGGAACGTCAGGGTTTGTTTGGCTGTAGCTGATTAGGAAATCCCTGGCTGGTACAAGAGGAGGCCCGTAGAGTGGGTTGATTACGGTGTGTGTGTGTGTGTGTGTGTGTGTGTGTGTGTGTGTGTGTGTGTGTGTGTGTGTGTGTGTGTGAAGGGCGTGCAGGTGTGGACACTGACTTGCAAGTTGTTTTATCTGGCGCCAGCCTATAGACGGTAACATGCAGGAATAGACATGTGCACAAGCTCACGCTAATTTGCAGTGCATGTGCAGCGAGATGGACACACACACACACACACACACACACACACACATATCCACACCCTAACTTAGAGACAGACGGCAACTTTTCACACACACACATGTGTGTGTGTGTGTGTGTGTGTGTGTGTGTGAAACCCAGGGCAACGATGTGTTTGAGTATGTGTGTGCACAGATGCACACTGATGTCGAAAACTAAGAGGCATTCATTGAATGTTATTGGGTTAAACACACACACAGACACACACACACACACACACACACACACACACACACACACACACACAACCTAGTGTGCTTGGATCCAGGGGTCCTGGGGGTCTTAGTGATCTGACCTAAATGAGTCAAGTTTCATTTTGGGAAAAACAAAAGCCCCTCTCTGCTGTACTCCCCAAAAACACAATTGTCCATAGAAACACAGACACACAGACACACAGACACAGACACACACACACACACACACACACACACACACACACACACACACACACACACACACACACACACACACACACACACACACACATAGTACTGGCTTACATTTTTTAGTGGCTGTTAATGCTGCTTCTGTAGTTTTGGGAAGCAGCTCTATGGGTCCAATGCTCATGAAAGTCCAAAGGGAGAAGGCAGAAATAACAGTCCATATCTATATATCTTTGTAAATCTAATCCACCAATCTCACCGTGTCTATTGTCTCCCCCCCAAATCCAAACATGAAACATATATGCCTGCATTGCTCAGTGATGCTACAGGGCTACAGATTGCTTTCTGATCCATATGATCACTGAAAACTACTTCAACAAACAACAAACAAGACTGCATCCAGTCCTGTGTCTGCATTTGCCCGATCTGGGTCTTCCATTCAGATTTTCAACATAGTCAACAACACGTGGATGTATATTTTACCTGATGTTCAAGTGGTCAAATCATATTGGATATCATCACTATAATCTGTCCTAATGTCCTATTGTGTCCATAGTTCCAATAGTGAACTGTATAGGTGTGTATCTACTACTGAGGTCTACTACTAGGTCCTTGTTAGAGTCAGCCAGAGAGGGCTCCATAGTTGAGGGTTCAGAGATTGATTAGTAAGGTCTGCCGGAATAAAGAGCTAGCCTGGCACTTTACGATGCACTGCACTTAACATTGTAGTGCTCTCAGCACTTTGGACTGTAACCATTTGCTTTTAATTGTTCATTGTGGTATGATCATCTATTTCTGGCGAAGACCTGCTGAATAGTAGATTTATATTGTGCTTTTCCCAGTGTACCTTGCTGTGCTGCATTTTTTGTGTTTTATTTTTTATGAAGCATAGTTTTATTTTTTATGTTTGGTTAATTGTATTTTAATCTCTGGCTGCCAAACTGATTAGGAATGGGACAAAGCAGTCCCAGCCCTCCCCCTTCTAGATCTTGTGATGAATGACCCAGGGTGGGGCCAGCAAAGATACTGGACAGCTCTGTGGATACATGAGAGAGAGCGAGAGAGAGAGCGAGAGAGAGAGAGAAAGAGAGAGGAGAGAGAGAGAGAGAGAGAGAGAGAGAGAGAGAGAGAGAGAGAGAGAGAGAGAGAGAGAGACCCCTGTCTTATTTCCATGTACCTGCCAAACGTAGTCGATGCCTAGCCACAAACACGCACACACACACGCGCGCGAATAAACCACTTTTACTTGTACATTCAGCAACTACAGTTGGCCACTTAATTGGACGTGGGAAAGTGTTTTTTTTTTTATTTCATAACTGCACCACGTCCCCCCATTTCCTTCATACAGTGCTTTCTCATTCATCCGTCTATCTGATAGCCCCCTCCGATGAAAGGTCAGAAGTCTTTTCAAAACGTTCTCAAAACTCTCTCTCACTCTCTTTCTTTCTCTCTCTCTCTCTTGCTCTCTCTGGCTGTCACTCGCTCTTTTCAGTGCACCATGAGATTAGCTTCGATCGGCACCCAAAAGTCTCAGCAGATGCTCAGCACCGTTTCTCTACTCCTTTGCATGAAAACAGTTTGTACATGTTCCAAACCCTGACCTTGAATATACCACTAGGTTTCCAACTGCTACTGGTACTGGGTTACTGCTCATCCACCAGCAATAGGGGGGGCATGTTGTACACAGTACTAAAGACTCTGTGGTACCCAGTACTACAGACTCTGTGGTACCCAGTACTTCAGACTGTGTGGTACCCAGTACTAAAGACTGTGTGGTAACCAGTATTTCAGACTCTGTGGTGCCCATTACTTCAGACTATGTGGTACCCAATACTATAGACTCTGTGGTACCCAGTACTGCAGACTCTGTGGTACCCAGTACTGCAGACTCTGTGGTACCCAGTACTGCAGACTCTGTGGTACCCAGTACAGACTCTGTGGTTAAGTATTCTGCATGGAGGGTCTTGACTGCCCACAGGAGACATCATCATATAGAGCCAGCAACATCAAGGAGTTGAATTAATTAAATCAGTTTCCGAACCAAATGTGACCCCTAAAGTATTACAAAGTTGCAGAATTTTCTGTATGAAAGACATTTTTTGGAGGGCACAACTGGTGCATCCCGTTCATATTAAAGTGAGTGGGATGTAAATGAATGGCCAATTTTTTTTTGTTCTTGGGAGTAAATAGCAGTGTTGGACCGCCTGCGTAATCAGCCGAGAGTGACACCCACAAATGCAATCAGGAGGGGCCGCATGAGCCGCTTCCTCAAATCAACAGCCGGAGTCTTCCTCAAATCAGCAGTGTTGTGTTGATCAAATGCGCAAGCCTGTTACACAGAAGGGAAGCAAAGGCCAGTTCCTCATGTGGGGAATCCAGGCTGGTAGTCTTGGACACAGAAGGAGTCCTCTCTGCCCCCTCAGTGCACAGACACCTCTAGGTCCCAAACAAACTAGACAGGCTGCCATGTATTTTAAGGTATACATCTGAAGTAACACCTGCTATTTTTTTGATGCGTCAAGGAAAATAATAAGAATGTGAGAACTCTGATTGTGCTGGATGACACTTATAAGTACCATTACTTTAATAGAGCACTCTCTCATTCATTTGAATAGGTCCACAGATGTGCTTCCCTGAAACGTGAAGAGTAGGTAGATGATCAAAGATAGGATATTAAATTAATGAGAAATGTCTCTGTGCCTCATTTCATAAATATACTGATATCCTCTTACTGCTTTAGGCAGTTAGATAGTTCAGTGGTATAATACCATGCTTCTACATTTGAGCTGCAAGCTAGTAGTACTGCTAAATACATGTCTGCTACTATGACCTGCATCAGTATGGCTCTCACTCACACACACACACACACACACACACACACACACACACACACACACACACACACACACACACACAGACACACACACACACACACACACTTGCTGCCCAATCCCGGCAGGCAGTGTCCTCTCCATAACCTTATTAGTGTGTACACAAACGCACGCACACACACATACACACACTCAGTCCAGTCCAGGCATTGTCCTCTCCATAACCTCATCAGCATGCTAAAGCAGAGGCTCCATTATCCTGATGCTGGCACTGAGTCAAAGAGGTGTGTGTGTGTGTGTGTGTGTGTGTGTGTGTGTGTGTGTGTGTGTGGAGGGGGGGCACACCACTCTCTCTTGCCCTGTCCTGTCCCAGGTGCAGTAAAGGACACTCCACCAGCCCCCCAACCCGGGTCATTTAATTACACTGATTGGACACCTGTGGATCTCATATATAACAGGGACAACCTTCCTTCCCCACCTCTTCCACCACCTCTCATCTCTGGCCCTTGGAGCTGGGTGTGGCCGGGGTGGTTTATTGGCCCAGGGTCTTGGAGGTTGGAGATTGGAAGGCCATCGATGGCCATGATAGACTCTTTGATAATTTCTAATAGAATACAGAGAGAAACAGCCTCATACTTCAGGAAGACCTTGTGGACTTACACTTACACCATTTCCTGAGGCTTCTATGATGTCCATGTGAACATTCATTGAATTTTGATTAAAGCGGCTCAATAATAACGGCATGTATTAAGTGTAATCTTGCTGCACAAAAACATATAGGTTGCATTGAATGGGTTTGGTATATGTTCATTTGATGACTCGTGAGCACATTTCCATGCAATACCCCGCTCCCTAACATATCTATATTTAGAATCTTTTATTGAATGGCATAGGTTGTCATGGATATTTTCTGCACCCTCCTGCACTCTTTGTGTACAATTGCATGTATGCTGTCTACCCAGACAAGCAAGTAACCCATTTTTGTATCCTTCATAACATTGTTAGCGATCGCAAAATAATGGAAACCAGATTGTTATAAAATGGGTAATTTTGAGCGAAGGTCAAACCAGGAAATCGACAGCACTAACGTTCCTGTGAAGACCAATGAGAACAAACCAGCCCTCTTAGGGGTGACCTCCCATCAAGGTGCATCATGGTCAATGTAGTTATCCGTGAGTCTGTCCCTCTCCGTGCCACCATTAATTCAACACTGCATACGCAGAGATTGGGGTGGGGCGGGGCAGTTCGGGTTAGGGATTTATTTCATTAGGAAGGCTTCCCGTAAGGTCACCCTTTGCCTCGTCACTGAATCGATTGGCTGCTCCGAAATGAAGAGGTGGCACAAGTTATAATTAAAAGGGCGAGCCCCCTTTTCCGTCTGTCACTATAGTCCCACTAAATTAAAGGAGATTGAGTGTGTGTGTGTGTGTGTGTGTGTGTGTGTGTGTGTGTGTGTGTGTGTGTGTGTGTGTGTGGGGGACGGGGACGGGGGGGTGCGGCCGTACGTTCTGTATATGCCTCTGGCAGGATGTACATCAAGGCGAACACAGCACTGTCTCACAGCATAGAGGATCACAAAGTAAAGCCACAGTAACATAATGGAGTGTTGCGTAGCGTAGCAACCGTCTCTGCTTTCCTTGTCTCTCTCACTTTCTCTGCCTTTCTCTCCTTTTGTGTTTTATTTCAGGCTTTTTTTGTTTCTCCATAGGTTTCTCTCCATAATGCTTAAGCCAGCGGTATGTAAATATACTTACATACAAACTAAAAAAAACATGTATCAAAGATTTAGTCACATTATTATGCGTATATACACACAGTTTTGAATTCACTGGGGCCTCTCACAGCTTTGCTCCTCGTGCATTTCTTTTTTCAGTCTTTCTCTTTGTGCTCTCTCTCTCCACCTTCCTCGCTCCATGCTATTCTTTCTACATTTGTTACTTTGTGTGTGCCGTTTTCTTTTCGTCCTTGCTGTTATATCACTGATGCCCCAGACAGGTATTTATATTTAAATATATTTGTTAAATGTTTCTCCTCTCATCACATAGAAAAATAAGACTTGCGAACGATGACATCCGTGTCCATATAATGGTGTGCGATTAAATGTGCATTGCTTGTTTACTGTTTATTGTTAACTGTAACAACACACCTCAACTACTATTTAATACTACATTTAAGGGATTGTGTGTATTCCTTATGTTATAAATATCCCTTGGTTTTGGCCCATAGACCACATTGGTCTACTATGCAGTGCAGCACACTGTATAGAGCTGTGGTTAATAGCAGGTTGTTCTCTGCTAGCCAAGACAATCTGCAAGAGAAGCCACTCTGCCTTAGGTCAATGTAACCTCTGCTAGATCTCTCTCTCTCTCTCTCTCTCTCTCTCTGTCTCTGTCTCTGTCTCTCTGTGTCTCTCTGTCTCTCTCTCTCTCTCTCTCTCTCTCTCTCTCTCTCTCTCTCTCTCTCTCTCTCTCTCTCTCTCTCTCTCTCTCTCTCTCTCTGCATTTGTAACTACCTGCCAGCCTGTGCGGTGTGCCTCTTCTTTATGCCTTGTTCATTCCCTTCTTTCTACCCTCTCTCTATTTCTGTCTAGTTTGATCTCTCACTGTACCTCCTTTTGATTGGATTGCCCGTTTCCATCTTTAGTTTCGAGCCCTCGCTAATAGTCTACACTGCCCACATGCTGTCTTTCTTTGTCTGTATCTAACTGACTACTGTTTTATTCTCCCCTATTTCTATCTCTCACCCACTATTTACCCCTCTTGCTGTCTCTTTCCATCTCTCTCCCACTCTCTTTCACTCTATTTCTCTCTCTCTCTCTCTCTCTCTTTCTCTTTCTCTTTCTCTTTCTCTTTCTCGCTCTCTTGCTCTCTCGCTCAGTGTTTGTGTCAATGCGGTGGTCATCAAGCAGGATATTATGCCGGACATGATCCGGCCACCCATACAGCTGAACCCCCTTCAGTGCGAGGTGAACATCATTAGTGGCCTGAACTGGACGTGAACCGGCCGTTAGCAGGAGGGGTGGGGGGCAAAGTCTATTAACAACCCTTATTGAGTTCTCAACCCAATTTAGGAATATGACTGCCTGTCTGATGGCCTGCCTCATTTTCCATTCAACCTTCCCATGCCGTTCCCATATGAATTTGTAGAAGGCTACAGAAAAATCCAACCATAATTTCTTTATGGATGCATATATGGCGATTATTATGGCAGTATACCTGCTCCTGGTATTGTAGTACTTCCACTCAAGCACTTAGTGAGCCATGGAAATGTCAGCCCTCCGTCATCATCATGTTGCTATGCCAAGTTGCTAGGTCTCCTGAGTGGGCCTATTAAGCCAGAGAAACTCCTGGCAACTTGGGAGGCAAACAGCCCACTTTTCAAACATTTTGTCTTGGGGAGAGCCAGACCTAAGCCTACCCATCCATCTTCCTCCCCCTCTGGTCTCCCAACCTGAATGGGGTGGAAGTGCATAACAATGTCTCTGGAGTTATAATGTAATAATCACTCACAGAAGAGCAGTAGGGGTGGCCCCCACCAGCACAGAGCATAGCCAAACCTGTGCCAATTGTGCATCCACGTTGTTTCCATTAGTAACGACGGTCCGTGTGCACATTGCATGTGTTCAGGGCATCGTGCTTCGTCCGATTACATCTATTCCGGTGCAGGCTGAAAATTGCTTGAATGGCGGCAGTGAGAAAAGAAGTGAGGACCAGAAAAGGAAGCACATCGCCGGGTGACGAAAATTATAATCAAGAAAAAGTCAAGGAACCATCAGAAACTTTTTTTTTTTCTCGCCTCTGCGATATAATGGTTACCCTGGGAAGATGGATAATTTAGTGAGGCAAGGGCTGGGAACAAACAACATAAGTAAGGGGCTGAGGAAAAGGGGGTTGGTGACTTTCTTTTTGCGGAGTGATTGCCACAGCTATTACTGGGATCACCCGTGGGATTGAAACAAGGTACTTCTTAGTGAGACACATTTTCCCGCTGAGCAGAACTGCCACCTCCAATGTGAAGTCTTGGCAATTAGTCTTTTTATGTCTCTACTTCTTTATTTCCCAGTTTTCCATATATATTTTTTTTTACCTATTCTTTCCTCCACCACAGTCTCATAAGTGCGGTCCCTACAGAAACGGTCGACACGCGGCCCGCCTTGCCTGCCTCCCACTGTGCCACCCTATAGACCTCTGAAGAATACGTCCTGCCTCCGAGGCTCCCGGTTCCCCCGGTCAATTGTCTATGGGAAATAACATGGGGTTTTTGAATGATCGTACATAGCAAACTCTGTAGGTGGCGGAGAAGTAAAAGCTGCGTCACGTTTTGAACCACACACATTTTCCATCAAGTTTCGACTGGCTTTTTGGATTGTCGGTGCTGTTAAAATAGCATTAATAATCGTTTACTACGGCACAGACAATCCAAAAAACAAACAAACATGGTATTTCCCATAGACATTTGACCGAGGAAACTGGGAGCCTCGGAGGCGGGACTTATTCTTCAGAGGTCTATGGTGTTCGCCACGGCCGAACAAACGCCGACAGGGGGACGGAAGCCCTGGTAATTCCTTGATTAAAACGCGCTCCTTCCACTGGAGGAGTCACCCCACCCTCCCCACGCGCGCACACCGTCCCCCCCCCCCCCCTCCCCTGCATCAGAGGGGAGGATGTGCACGGGGCACATATGCTCGCTGGGATGATGGGAGCGGCCCCCGATGACAGGTGGTCGCCCAATCAATTTGCATAATTATGGATGTGAGTGCGCGCAGTCTGCTGGCTCACGCTCAAATACATCCATCTGGCCTTTATTTATATTTCTACCGTTCCGTATAGTAACAACCCAAACAGCCAGCCACCGCTCACCTGCCTCCATGCTAGTTATCGATGTGCTCTGGCTGCTCCATGCTATGTTGGGGTTCCTGCTGTATGTGAGACTACTGTTTAGTATTACACACACAAACACACATACACACACAAGTGCACACACACACACACACACACACACACTACTCCCTGCAGACTGGACCTGTTTAAGTGAAGGGGATCAAAGCATAAAGCGCTTATGCTTGAAGTATTGATTAATGTTGCAACTGTAACGTAAGGCAATATTTCATTTGGAATGTTTCCATTTTGCCTTTGTTTTTTTATATATTTGTGTTTCCCCGAGCCCAATGCTCCCAGCCTAGCGTACTTAAGGCAGACATATGTTGTGTGTTTCTCTCTTTCTCTTTTTCTGTCTTTCTCTCTCTCTCTCTCTCTCTCTCTCTCTCTCTCTCTCTCTCTCTCTCTCTCTCTCTCTCTCGTTGTATTGCATTTCTTTTTATAGGAGTCAAGCCAAGGCAAACGTCTCACAGTTCTGCTGTGTCGCGTTTCATTCCAGAGCGTAGAGATTTGTCTTTTGAAGGAAAAACAAAACCACTTGTTCATAGTGGTGTGCATCTCGGATGATGTCAACTGCAGTCACATGGGGTGTGGGTGGGGGGGGGGGAGGGGGGTACTGTCACAGTGGTTATGGCCAGAACTGACAGAATGCTTGTAAATTATAGCTGGTCTTTCCGAAGAGAACACATGTCAAAATGCACCGGGGTGGAAATGGACCAGAGCTTGATAGCTGTGGGGGGGGGGGGGGGGGGGGGAGTGGGGGGAGATTGCAGTGTGATTGGCCACAAATACATATTACCCACTAACTCTCTCAATGTCCCCTCTCTTTCAAACCCTCCCTCTCTCTCTCTCTCTCTCTCTCTCTCTCTCTCTCTCTCTCTCTCTCTCTCTCTCTCTCTCTCTCTCTCTCTTTCCATCCCAACCCCAATTTTCATCTCTCGCTCCTTATTTCCCTCTTTCCTTCACGCTCTATTTTGTCCCCTTCCCTCCCCTCCCTCCCTCCCTCCCTCCCTCCCCCCTCTCCCATCACACTATCCCCCGTATACAGGCATGCCGCTCCACGTGCGCCGCAGCAGCGACCCCTCACTGGCGGCCCCACCCCTGGGCTCCGAGGCCCAGGGGCTGGGGGGACCGGAGGAGCCGTCCAGGAAGAACCCGGCCCGCTGGTCCACCACCACAGGCTTCAAGTACGGCCACAAGCCGAGCCCCGGTGCCGGTGCAGGGGGTGGGGGCGGCACCGGCAGCCTGGAACGCAAGGTGAGGTGTGAACGGATGCGGACGGCTCAGCTCACAGGGCAACAGCGAGCTGCATGCATGAGGCTTTTCAAAGTGAAAGTAAAAGATTGTATTTATTCCCTGGGTTGGGGTTGGTTGGTTGTTTATGAAAAAAAAATAAAGCCATCAGTTTTCTTTTTTGCACCTTGTTTTAAATGACTGTCCTTGTTTCATTTGTATTACTGCTGTGTACTTCTGCTTTGACACCCACATGTGTTATTAATGAAGTGTATCCTGTCCTATCTTATCTCATATCCTCTTATTTGAAACAGTGACTTCAACAATATTAAAGACATAAGGCAGCAAAGAGCAAGGCTAGGTCTTCTTTGACTTTGTTTATGTTTTTGGATCAGCATTTCCATCTATCCAACTCACTTTAAGACCACGTCAACATTTTTTCCTACCACTTAAACAATTCTACTAGCCTTTCGACCAATCTAATGGGCACATAGTCTGCTGCACGCCGCGGCCCCTGACACAGGAGCTGTTTCCTTCAACACTGCTGATGCACCGATACAGCCTAATGAAGGTGTGTTCAGTGAATGCTTTGAAATGGTCCATGTCCTGTTGGAGTCCAGCCCCCTGCAGTCACTACCTCATAATTCTTTCACCTTCTCTCATAACATCTTATATGGCCCATCCTCACTTTCTTCTTCCCTGCCCTCCGCTAGCCCCAGTCGAAGGGAGAACTTTGACTCGCCATCTTGCTTCCGATATATCCAGGGGTGCCGTCATCCACTTTAATCTTCAACTAGTTATAACAGTCCTTCGTTTGCAAAAAAATAATCAGGCAAAGATGTACCTCTTTTTTTGACCTGCCTTTGTTCTGATATACTTAGAACTGAGGCCTTCTCAAGATGCTGATCAGAACCCCCTCATGAAAAAAAAAAAAATTAAAAGAGTATGTCTCCACACACTAAGAGAGCAAGGAATGCAATTACCTTCTCAAGATGGCCACCCCTCTCTGAGGTTCAGGCCTGTGGCTGATATAACTGAGTATCACACCCAAAGTGCAAGCTCACACTCAGATGATTAGCTACTGAGGCTCCACTTGTATAATATTTTGCATAACATTTCAGACTTGTTATTGAAAACGGTCTCTCAGACCTTAGGTCCCATAAATGTATGGTAAATTGTGCAAATGGGTGGCAGGGTGGAGTGTAAATTAATGTGTGAAGTAACAAAGTAAGTTATTAATTCTGAGTCATTCCACTCTTGTACAAAACTTAACTGAATTGCCCAGAAATTATAATACCATTAAAGAAAAACTCTTAATGTCATTCTGTAGATGAATACTGCAGAACTTATAAATCCCACCTGTAGTCTGCCATGCTGTTTGCATTTGGATCCTATATTTTAAACGAGAAGTGATTTAGTATTGGTACTTTTGTATGTGATCCATCAATAGGCAGTAGATCTTTTGTCCAGTAGATCTTCTTTAATACATCCAGCTGCTATCCATTTTCCCTTTTCTTGTCTGTCTGTGGATAAGTAAATTTGTTGCTGAATGACATATGTTGAGCACATTAGTCTGCACATTTAAATCATCTATTGCCTATGAAAAATATTACAAGCAGCATTCGTCACAGTACAGTCGTGCCAGTAGAAGTCACAGAACCGACCCATACATTGACATTTTGCCGTCACACTCGGAATCTCGTTCCACTCTTTTGTTTTCTTCTGTAGCTCCTCTGTGTCCAGTTAAGGGCTGAGTCAGGTTCTTCTGGATCCCCACCACTTGATATATGAGTCTGTAAATACCCCCCTAGACCCATGTCATCGTCCGGGTCATGGAAAGTCTAACGTCCCATTGCAGTGCCCCAATGTCTTTACAATACCGGGGCCTTCTGTCGTCACATCCCCAGTCCCACATCCAATGAACCCTTCGCTGGAGGGGATAAACAGTACGCACTGGCATCGTTCCAGTGGCTTCAATGGCATTCATCGGTATACCCTTTGTAAAGCATCCCTGCTATGGTATCGTGTTGGTCCCCCCTTATTGTTTTTTACGATGGGTTTGGGTCGTTGGGTCGCTGGCGACTGGTGCCGTGATGGTTATCAGCCAAGCTAGATCAGGATATTCTGTGTGTAACCCGTGCTCTCGGTTTTACAACGCTGCCGTCTGCAACTCTTCCTTTAAGGGCCGTCTCGCCGCATTAAAGTTTACGAAGAAATACCCCCGGATTGTTTTACCGTTGCTTGCTTAAGCGTCTCCCCGTATCCACTGCTTTTTACCTTGCTCTTTACTATTGTCAATTCAATTAAATTCAATGAATCTTTATTGACATTACATTCAAATAAAAAAACATGTTGCCAAAGCATGGAAATAAATGTGTAGCGATATATATATATATATATATATATATATATATATATAACATTCAGTATATAGACTATTTTTCAAAAGGAAACTTTCTCTCTTTCTCTCTCTCTTATACTGCCCTTAGAAGAGGTAGAAAATAGAATGAATAGAGTTCAGCATTCACCTTTGGTCGCATTACAGTGATATTAGTAACAGAACAGTAGTATTTAAAGGTCAACAGCCCTTAAGTAAATGTTACTGGTGTGAGGCAGCCCACCTTCTGATATACACTAATATATTTCCCTCTTAGTTATTCTAGGAGCCAGCAGTTGCACCCTCTGCAAAAAGGTGGCTTAATAAATGTTGTTATTGTTTAAAGAAGCCCTCCGGTTTAATTGCAACCCTTTAAAAAGGTTATTGTTGTCTATATTGAATAACAATTGATTTCAGATGTTTTTTGGTGAAAGAAGGTGAAGTTAAGGACCGTTTTCTTTATTTGATATCATTTGAAAAACTGCAACGCCCCGTCACATGTGCAACATTCCACTTCCCCCTCAGCTTTCAGGAACTTCAATCCACACAAAATGTTAATTTAACACAACGTTGCGGAGATGGAGGCGGCAACTGACTGGCTTTGATCTACCAGCTGCAACCTTCTCAAGCAATCACCACAAAGACACACAACCAATAACCATCAAAGCAACACAAAAAAACAACAGGGAAACCAAGAGTACACCACAAAGGGATTAACTGAAATCATACTCAAAACAAAACAGAGCACACACGCACAAGTAGAAGGCCATAGCTCTCGTGTAAATAGAGGTTTAAACAACCTTTGCGCCAACCGTGATCTTATTTGATTAAATTAAGTTGAAGCCCTTTTCTTTGTCACAAATTTGTGAAACGGCACTAGTGTAGTTTAGTTTATTGGTTTAGTTGACAGGGACCATGTACAGAACAGGTTCTATACTAGAGTTAGCTGAATAGCTCATTTGCATCTGTGGTCCAACTACCTAGTACGGCGCTGCAGTATCTCTTCTGTGTAAATGAAGTTCCTCTTCCCTTTCTCATCATGCATGGACTTTTTCCTCTTCTTCTTTCACTAACCCCGTCTTCCCCTCCCTCTCCGCCCTCCGTAGGGGCGGGGAGCACACGCCTACAGAAGCCTGCCACGAGACTCCACCGCCTGGGCAGCCCAGTTCCAGAGAGAGACGACCCGGTCGTCCCTCAGCGCCAACCATCCCATGGTGGACCGCTGGCTGGACCGGCAGGAACAGGTGAGGGCTCGGACACTCCCCGCATAAGCGTGCCTTGTTGTGGAGACAACATAATGAAACCCATCCATTATCATGGCTGACCCGAATGATGATCAGCGTTTGTTTATGCGTGTTTTAGGGGATTTCTTTTGCAGTTATTTTTTTGTTTCCCACTGGTTGGTTCAGATACTGATTCGGTCAATGGGGATGTCCTCAGAGATTATTTATAGAATGTTCCGGTACATTTTCTTGGGTTTTCTGCTAAATCTGCATCACTGCTAGTGGGTACCGGGGCTAGACTCCCCGGGGCTCCCTTGCTCCTTTGTGATCTCTGTCCTTGTCCAAACTTCTGACTAACGTCATGTTGAGCATCACACCTTGATCACACAGTGCCACCATACCGTCAGCGTTCTATAGTTGTCCCTATCTCTCTGTCCTCCTCATGCAGACACTAGAGAGGCATGGAGAGAAGATGAAGTGAAAACTAGGGAGAGAGAGGGGGCGACAGAGAGAGAGTGACATTGCAAAGTCATTAAGGCAGACAAGAGGGTCTCTGCTGGGAGAACAAACTGCAAATTACAGAGAGAATCTGAAGAGGGCTCCTCCCTGTCCTTCTCGATCTCTGTCTGTCTGTCTCTCTCTCTCTTTCTCTCTCTCTGTCTCGCTCTCTCTTTCTCTCTCTCTCTCTCTCTTTGTCTCTCTCTCTGTCTCTCTCTCTCACACACCTGTCAGTGGCTCAGCTGGGTGCTGTGACCCACGCAGGAGGTGTTCGATTGATCTGTCATTCAAAACAAAAGCAGAAAGGCAGGAGGACCAGGGGCATGCCAGAGGAGTGGGAAGTCAAAGGGGGGGGGTGTGAGTGTGAAGAAGCAGATGACCAAATGGAGGTGTGAATCACGGAGTTGAATGGGTTATTTAGCCATGTAAAGGTTTTTAGACTCACACTTGTGATTATTGCTACGTTCTTCTTCTTCGTCGTCTTTATAGATTTATAGATTTCTTTTGCATCAATTATCAACCCCCTCTTATACACCCACTCGGTGCCCGGGACTCCTGAGAACCGGGGTCGCCTGGTAATGAATCACTCTTGGCTGGGGCACTTTACCTTACATCCCTCACTCTTGTGTATTCCAACCATTCTATATAGAGCAGGTCATCGCTTTGAGTTCGTGTCTCGAGGGCTCATCTAATGCCGGAGAACTTCTTAGTGCAGAAGAGGTTCATCATTGGTTTTCAAGGGTGTGTCTGTCTCTCTTTATTCTCTCGCTTCTTCTGCTCACATCGCTCCTCTCTGGAGCTATTTATTTGACCAGATGGTCTATCACACCGTGTGTGTGTGTGTGTGTGTGTGTGTGTGTGTGTGTGTGTGTGTGTGTGTGTGTGTGTGTGTGTGTGTGTGTGTGTCACCTTATGATGCTTCTGATCACATTGCACCAGATCACACCTGCTCATTAGTCAGGTTCAAAGTTAGATTTTGAGTCAAATCTACATATTACTACTTCAGAAGACCCTGTATTCATTCATGTTCAGCACGGGTGCAACATAGCATCTTCTAAGAGCCAACGTGTACAGTCCCTGTGCCATTGTAAAAGAGAGCAGGCGGGAGAACATTAATGACAACAGTTTATCTTTTAGTTCATCCTCTTCAACCCATATGCGACGACACTGCTGTACGGCCCAACAAACACAAATCATTATGTTTCGTTATGGCCTGTGGATTTTATGTCTCATTTGCAAGGCAACTGTGTTGTTGTTTTGTTCTCAAGAAAAAAAAAATTGTATTTTATTGTCTCTCTCTCTATAATAATAATGTGTACCCTCTCACTTTCTCTCGTTCTTTTTCAATCTCTCTCCCACTGTCGTTTGGGAAGGAGTAACAAATGAGGAGATAAAAATACACACTGCTCTGGATAATTAAAAAACATTATGATCAATGCTAAAGCGCCGGCGGAGATAACAAGTCTGCGAGCACGCTTGAGTGTACATCCACACACACACACACACACACACACACACACACACACACACACACACACACACACACACACACACACACACACGCGCGCGCACATGAACACTTGCATGCAAAAACACTTGCATGCAAAAAAACTGTACAAGGTTGCAAGGAAATCAAAGCAATTAGCGCTAGTTTGTTGATCAGGGATTGTTTATCTTGGGCGGTTTATAGTTGTTCTCGATGAATAAACATAACAAACCCAAAAGAAAGTTGAAACGAAAGTGAAACTTTGACGCTCCATTAGCCTGATTTCAATTTATAACACAAACACAACCGATGTGCATTGTGGTTCCTGTGCCAGTGTAAGTATGTCTTGTTGAGAGTATACCACTATGTGTGCGGTTTATGGGCCGTATGTAGGCCTATGTGTGTAAATGCATGTTCCCTCTCATTGAACCCTTCCGCAACATCATCCGCCTCAATGCATTAATGCTTCTTCTTCTATCGCCAGCCTTTCATCCACTAAGTCTCCTCTGACCTTTACATAATCACCAAAATACCCACACTATGTCCAGTGTCACTTGGGCCCCCTACTTTAAGTGCTTTTTTAACTTGACTCTGCAGGCTACAAACGCCAATGTGCTATGAATAAGCAATGTGCCTGCTCAGTCGAGCCATCCTAAATAAGGCATTGCAGACCCTCCTGTAGGCAGAAAAACCACCAGGAAGGCTTGAGGACCATGTTTAACCGACTGGTCTTCACTGCCAGCTCCTGCAAATATTTTTTTACTTTTTTTTTTTTGTTTCAAAGTAGCTGCAGGTTGCAGGTTTCATGATATCCCGTCTCTCGGGAGTCAACGCTGGTTTTGTTAATCAAGTCTTTTAACAATCACATTAATTATTCTCATGAACGTATACACTTGATTAACATAATTGTGACCATGCGTCTTGTGGATTCTTGCATAGTGGTTAATTTAACACAGTGTGCAACGAGCATTTGCCTAATGACATTGTCTCGTAGTAACAACTAATATTATGCTTGCTGGATTAATCTATTTTTATTAGTATCCATTTATGGTGGTCTGTGTCAGCTTATCTCACAGCTCTGTGGATGCCTATCTCAGTCATGCCGTATCTGCCTCGCGTTGTTCTCTGATTGTGATTATCTTAAGCATCCAATAAAGCTCACGCCACGTCCATGGCTCCATCAGAGGCCTGGAGGCCATGCCAGCTGATGAAGCACACTCTATTGACTCATAAATGCCAAGGCCTTATGAGTTATTCTTTAAATAAACAACTGTTATTAACACCCGCCTGTTATCCCAGTGATGAATGCTAATGGGCCTTTACTGCACAAACGTGTCACACAAATAAAATGCACACACACACACACACACACACACACACACACACACACACACACACACACACACACATACACGCATACACACACACACACACACACACACACACACACACACACACACACACACACACACACACACACACACACACATACACACACACTGAAATATGGCTGAGTGCCTCTCCACTGTTGGCATATTATCCAGCAGCTCTGAAGGGAGATGGGAGAAGAAACACAATTATTAACTGTATCAGGCCTAACACCAGCTGTCAATCATACATGCCAGTCACACGGCAATATAAACTAGTGATGGGAGGCTAGTGATAATACCCCATCAAACCTTGGATGTGTGTGTCAAGGCATCAGACAATGCACAATATGTTTTCCAATAGAAACAGAGTGTGCGTGTCAAAGCAGCAGACATGAATCAAGGCACAGAAGGCCCGAAGCTGGGAGATGGACAGAGGGAGAGGAAAACGATCCCAAACAAAAAAACCACAATCAGATTGTCTGATCATTTGATCAGTGCCGCACACCGGCCGAGGGCCTTTGCGTTTGTTGTTGTCTAAATGAGATGCCTTCGCTTGTGTAAATGAAACCACAATGGCCAAGGCACTTGTCTGTCTGTCTGTCTCTCTCTCGCCCTCTCTCCCTCTTTCTCTTTCCCTCGCTCTCACTCTCACACTTGCTCTCTCACTCTCACACTATTCCTCTTCCTCTCTCTCTTCCTCTCTCTCACACTCTAGTTCACTTACTCTCTCTCTCGTACTCTCTCTGCCTCGCTTTTTGTGTCTGTCTACCTCTCTCTCTCTCTCTCTCTCACTCTTTCACTCTTTTCTCAATTTCATTGCGGGGGGGTAGTAGTCCCACAGGGACCGGTGAGTGAGACGCCACCGATTCGTCTTATCCATCATCCTTCTGTATCGGAAAAAAAACGAAAACCCTCTCAACATCAAAGACTTGTTGGGGGTCCTCGGTGGGATTGCTTCTGTCGATAACTTCCCATAACAAAACAAAACAGGAGCACATCCCCCCCCCCCCCCCTCCTCTAGCTTTGCACTGCTACCTTTCTGCTACCTTTCTACCTTTCCCCCCCCCCCCCCCCCCCCCCAGCCCTAGTATGTAGGTTAGTAGCTTAGGTTACCGTAGTAACCTTAGGTGTGCTGGCGGCCATGTTGTGACAGCATAGGTGTGTTATTATTCATTTACCTTTTTGGTTATTTACTTTATTGTCGTGTCACGTTGCTCAATGTCTCTCCTTCACCACACCATCCCTCTTCATGTTGCTGTAGCTCTATCTTATTCTGCAAGGTTACTCTTTATGTCTCTTTCCATCTCTTATGAAACTGCAACTTGGTCATCAGCCATGCCTTTTTTTATGTGTCTGTGGTAGTGTATCTGTGAGTGTGTGTGTGTGTGTGTGTGTGTGTGTGTGATTTGCTTGTATTTCCGTGCTCATGTGTTGAGGCTGACCTCATCCTCATGGCTGTAGAGTGGCGGTCGGATACTGAGGTGGCTTTATTGGTGATGTGGAGCTAACTGGTGGGGCTAACTGTTAAGGGTGGTGAGTGACCATTTACTGTGGACCGGATTACACTGAGAGAGTGAGAGCCATCCAGTCCTGCCTGGCATCCCCCTGGGTACGGAAGGGACCACTTAACTACAAACTCACCCCCAAACCAGCTGCAGGGAACTCGCCCAGTTTAACAACATTAGACCCTGTGTGTGTGTATGTGTGTGTGTGTGTGTGTGTGTGTGTGTGTGTGTGTGTGTGTGTGTGTGTATGTGTGTGTGTGTGTGTGTGTGTGTACATGTGTGCGTGCGTGCGTGTGTGCGTGTGCTATTTAGAGAACAATAATTGTGAGACCTTTACATGAATCCTAGATGGTGTAGCATACTTATGCAGGTGACAATACACAGACATAATTTGAACATCTGTCTATGTGAAAAAAAAACATAAAATAAACACAATACAATACATGCACTTATAGGTGAAGAACATGTATGTATGCATGCATGCATGCACACTCGCTCACATGCGCACACACACACACACACACACACACACACACACACACACACACACACACACACACACACACACACACACACACACACACACACACAGTAGCCCCTTCCAGTGCAGTGAGTCTGGCCAGTAGGTGCTGCTGTGTAATCAGCAGTGGCTCCGAGCCCAGAAACAAAAGACACAACCTTTTTTTTCTGCCCCTCCTCGTTTCTTTCAGTTTTTTTTTCTCTCTCTCCTATTTAGCATTGCTCTTTCTCTGTACACAGGCCTTTCTCTTTTTCCCTCTGTCCATCTGCCTGCCTGTCTCTCTGTCTATCCTTTCACCCACCTTCCTACCTATTTCCCCCCCGGTGTGATTACCTGCTGCGAGAGAAGGCCACTCACCACACGGCCAGGCCCAGCCAAAGGACCTCGATGAGAACATTGGTCACGCTCTCTTTCTCTTTCCCTTTCCCTCTCTTGCTCTTTCTCTCTCTTACTCTTTCTCACTCTTTCTCCCCCCTCCCTCTTCCCTCCCTCCCTACCTCACTCTTTACTAGATTAACCACAATGCAATTCTCCCTTTCCTCCCCCGTCCACCTACCTCACCCCTTACTTAATTAACCACAGTCAGGAGAGCCGCTCCCAGCATGCCGCGCTTCCCCTGACAGAACAGAGTGGCCTCATTTTTTTATTTGGGGGAGGCTCTTCCGGCTAGGTTAGCTCAAGCGTCTAGTTAACGCGTTACGTTCTCTTTTCCATTGTTGTTTCTACCGATGAACTAGAGAATTGCGCGGGGCAGAGCGTGGCTGTGACCTTGGCTCCTGTTTCTGTTGCCCAGCTGCTGCCTCGCTGGCCCCCTCATAACTTACACATTCCTTAGTACTGCTCCCTCCTGACACGGATCTGTCATCTCCTCCTCTCCCCCGCCCTTCCTGCTGTCTCTCAATCTCTCTCTGCGTTCTCCCCCCATCTGATCGTCCGGGTCTCTCGTCCAAACCCCATCTGTCTGCTGCACCCCTGTCGATTTTTTCCTCACTCTATCCGTCCTCATCAAAACCACCTGCTGTTTGTTTTTCCCTCATCCTCCCTTCCTCCATCTCGCCCCCCCTCCCTCCCTCCCTCCTTCTGTCCGTCAGTCCCTCTGTCTGTCTTACCGTCCATGGGTCCTGCACCTATACATCCATCAAGCAATCAAGCCCAACATCCCTCCTCCCACCCACCTACCCATCCATCCATCCAGCCACGCTCTCTGGGCAGACCCACACCTGTCCGCCTGGTGTGTTGCGAGTTTGGTGGCGGAGGCCCTGCTGTCGGTCCGCAGTGAAGACGGCCCAGCCGTCTGGAACTGTCTCAGTCCATTAGTCCTGGATAATGGACAGCCATGACCCCACCCCGAAACGACCTACACACAGCCCCATATTTACATCCCGAGTTCCGGAGACTGAGCTGTGGCTGTGCTGGAACAGTGTAGGAAGGCTTTTATTGGTATAACGTATAAAGAAGAGATTCAGATATATGGGTACAATGTACCTGCAGGAGTGTGTGTCTGTGACTGTCTTTGTGTCTCTGTGTGTTGGCGGTGGTGTCTGTTGATGCATTTTGCATTTGAATTGTGTTTTATTCAGAGGTAGTAAATGCTTTGTTCATCACACACACACACACACACACACACACACACACACACACACACACACACACACACACAGAGTTTATTAGTCAACCACTTGGGGTAGTTCATTTTCCCAGTGGGGATAATGGATGATAATTAGTAATTATGAAAATTGCGCTGTTTAACATCTCATTATTATCTTGACATATTTGTCAGCAGGAAAAAGCACTCCCGGATAAGTCACACTTAAACTTTTTGTGTGAGAGAGGGGGAGAGAGAGGGGGTAAGGGGGAGAGAGGGAGAGAGAGAGAGTACCTTTATATTAAGGCGACGAGAATAGAGGAGATTTACAATTTCCACCATTGTTCACTTTGTTGTTTTCTTTGTTTTTTTTCCAAGATGTTAACATTCAGAAAGAAACTCCTTTCACCTTCACACACAGGAACACAGAAATACAGACATGCACACACAAACAGAGACAGCACCTGGCAAATTTGAATTGGGGAGATAACTGTCTAGAAATCGAAAAACAACTTGTTTCACTTAATACACCCACCAAGGAAGGCACTGCTCTGAGCAGGCCTCTGGCTAGGGAACCAGGATGCACATAACTCACTCTATGTTCTCATGGAGATAGTTTACCGTACAATAAGGATACATTCACTAACTGTTAATTAACATACAGTAATACAGTAATAACCATTAACTAGCAATTAACCAACAGTTCATTATGCTAACTAATGGTCTAGTTAGTTTATCAAGCTGTTGTATGCTAATGAATTCCATGTTATCTAAGGTTATGGTGTTCATGTTAATGTATTTATGCATACATTATTTAATAGGTTACCCACTAACGCCAGCCCCTATGCACATTCATCAAACAATTGCTTATTACTGAATTAACATATGTTTATTCATTGTTAACTAAAGTACCCTTATTGTAAAGCGTTCTATTCATTTAGTTATTGATTGCCTTGGGGAAGTGTGTCTATTTTATCTTCCCCCACTCGTAACTTTTCTTGTCCTCTTTGAACTTCCTTGTTCTTTGTTTTGTTTCCACAGCGCACAGTTTGAAGGTTGTTGTCGACATTAGCCATTGACCTGTTCCTTCTCTTATCTGGTTTGAACAGCGGAACAGGCAGCGATGGTTTCTGTTTGGTATGCTGTTGGAATTTATTTTCACCATACTGTTGCTTCAACTCAGAAGCAGATACCTTGAGGATTACATTTTCTCAATAGCACGATTCATCACAAAGATAGACCAACAGTTTTGTGTTTTGTGTTTCATTTTTTCTTATTTTTTCTTCACTCTTGGAGATGAAGTAATGTACTGATCCAGCGAGTGGCCGTTTCCATTTCACTCAATGGATTCTCCTTCATCTCCATCTCCGGTTCTGTCTCTTTATCCATCTCTCGACCATCTCTATCGTTCTCCCCTCCTCAGCAGCAGCAGCCCATATACCATCCGCTCTGTCGGGGAGACATCTCCCCCTCCATGCGGCCGCCCCGGTGGCGAACGTGTTAATTCACGATTAGAGTCAGCGCGTGCCCTCCCCGATTCGCTCTGCCGAGTGAGAAATCACTTTCCCAATGAGAATAATTGAACACGGGCAGGGGGTGCCAGCTCATTACCCACAAATCACAGGGAGCAGGGGCACCTTAGCCCAAGACAGTAATGACTTCTGGGAATAGGGAGAAAGGATTCCCTGCAGGGTGCCAATGGGTGGCGTCTGTGGCGAGTGGGAGCGGCAGAGAACCGGGACAGAACCAAGCTCTCATTTAACGGCCGTTTCTCACTGGGTAAAAAAAAGGCTTCTGTGTTTGCGTGGTGGTTGTGATGGTGGCGGTGGTGGTTATGGTGGCGGTGGTGGTTATGGTGGTGGTGGTGGTGGTGGTGGAGCTGCAGTGGTTTTACCGGTTAGAGTGTTGTTGTTGTTTTTTGTAAATGCACATGCACGTCACTCGGACACGTTTTGTTCTGCTGACACGCTGAGAGGAATTAGCGATGCCCCAAACAAGACTCCAGACAGTCTGGACACAAATTTAACACATCTCCAAGGCATTGAGACAAGCCGCTGTGTGTGTGTGTGTGTGTGTGTGTGTGTGTGTGTGTGTGTGTGTGTGTGTGTGTGTTGGGGGATTTGAGGCCGTTCCAGTATGTCACTGATTTTATCTCTTGGCTATCGCTTGTCAACACCTGAATTGTAATTAGGCAATCAAACGCGGCGAGGGGGAAGAGATCGTGACTAAACGTGCAGAATATGTGGGCTGATAAGGAGAGGAAAAATCCAGTAACAAAATAAATAAAAAATAAGCTTTATGTCCAACGCTTTTATGGCTGCAACGGCAATCAGGTGAAAGTAGAGAGTATTTTCTTTGCTTCATCCTGCTCACCACAGAAGCACAAGATTGACTTCCTGTGATAGAGAGTATTTGATTCCCCCTCAGTGGGTAAGCAATTCAGTGCTATTTATTTCATCTCTCTCTCTCTCTCTCTCTCTCTCTCTCTCTCTCTCTCTCTCTCTCTCTCTCTCTCTCTCTCTCTCTCTCTCTCTCTCACTTGCACTGTCCCACTCTCCGTGGAGAGCCCCAAATGAGTCCACTCTGGCAGAACCAGCAGCGGCTCCAAAATGGGCTCTACTTATGGTTTATTGGTACCATTAGGTCGCCCAATGCTTTTAAGTTGCAGTCAGAAAGGTATAATAGGGCCCTGGTCGAATGTAAATATCTGAAGGGGAGGGCAGGCCAAGAGTGCACCCCCATCTCTGCCAATGGGTACCCCCCCTCCATTATATTTGCATGGCTCGTCAAACAGAAGTGGTCACAGCTGGGTGCAGCTGTAAAACAGCGAGGTCAGCTTTTAACTTTCAGACGTGTTTGTGGACGTCCACGCTTTGAAGGGAGGGAAAACGTCAGAAAGGGAGGGGGGGTTGACTTAATGGTACACAGCCCTTTTCTGATTCCTGGAATTATGCGCCCCGCTTCCGCTAAGCACAGCTTGCATTGATGATTTTTTTCTTTTTGTAAATTGCCATTATCTCTAAGTTGCTTGCTTGTGTCTCATAGAATAAAACAAGGAAGTCAATTTGTACATTTGCCCATTTTAATGTTAAGGTAGAGGCATAGGTAGAGGTAAAAGCATGTAATGCTTATCATTATTGTACACATTTTTATAATCTGTTCAATATATACATATTTTGCAACATACATACTCACTGAATGACAAAAATGAGGATACTTGAAGCGGCACCTTGATCAATGTCTTCCTCCACCAGCCAGAGGTTAGCCACAGTGCCCAGCCTCAAGCCGACCAGGAAGCGGTGGGTACTAATACCACATGCCATAACATCCATCTATAAGAGTGCTGTCTATTCAAAGGTGACCCTTTCAAATGCATACAATCCTGCTGCAAAGTGCTAGGGCCCCCGTGGCGACTTGGGCAGACATTGACTATGGAACGGCCCAAAGAGATGTAATGGTCTCATTCGCGCCAAGAGAGACGCTATTGAATGTGGTTGGGTTCCCTATCCAACCGGTATATTCTTTATCATTTCCCCCTGCTCGGTCTAGGTGTATGTGAGGGGGGTTGGAGGGGGGTGTTGAATAGCACCCCTAGAGAGTCCCATCACAAATGAACAATGGTGTTACCCACCACACTACGGTACAGGATTTCCACGGTACAGGATCCACGCTGGATGCTCTTACCATTTAGATAACAGTGGAGTGTGTGTGTGTGTGTGTGTGTGTGTGTGTGTGTGTGTGTGTGTGTGTGTGTGTCTGTGTGTGTGTGTGTGTGTGTGTGTGTGTGTGTGTGTGTGTGTGTGTGTGAAGAGATGGCACCGGGGTATTGACTTGAGTGTTATGATGATGGAAATAACAGCCAAGACATTGATATCTATAGTAGGACACCACTCTGGCAGTGTGTGCGGGAAGGGAACTGTTGGAGTGTGGGTGTATGTATAGGGGTTGCGTGCACACTATGTGGGTGCATATTAGGTTGGTCATTATGTATTCATGTGTGCATGTGACTTACACTGTCCCCACGCTAAATACCTGTGTGTGTGTGTGTGTGTGTGTGTGTGTGTGTGTGTGTGTGTGTGTGTGTGTGTGTGTGTGTGTGTGTGTGTGCATTTGTATGTGTGTGTGTGTGTGTGTGTGTGTGTGTGTGTGTGTGTATGAATGTGTGTGTTAATGGGTGTGTGTGAGTGTGTGTGCCTGTGTGTGAGACCAGTTACACTACAATGCTGTCTGCCTATCTCACAGTTTAGAAGCGATCCTCCCCATCTGTCTTGTTCTCATTACACCTTTGATAATTTTTGATCTATTCTTCAGTCGTTGGATGAGACGTGAAATCACACCAGGCCTGCTTATCATATCTTTGAGTAAAAAAAAAAAATATATATATCATCTCAGTTTTGAAACATATTAGCATTTGATCGCATTACCGTCTCTTTGTCTAATACTGGTTGCACTCTGGGCACACACACACACACACACACACACACACACACACACACACACACACACACACACACACACACACACACACACACCTGGGTATAAGGGACGAGGCACAGCGACAGCCCACCCCTCTGGCGTGAATCTCATCTCCCCCTCATGACCAACTAAAATGCAGTCAGTGTTGGTCCACACCCTGTCCACCGTACCCCTGTGCCCCCACCTGAACCCTGATACGCCCACGCCCCCTTTCCACCCGCTCTAGATCTGTGAATGTTTTTTTCTCTGAGGAAAGATGTATCTGCACATTTGTGGATTCTGCTGACACCTAAAGGTTAGAAATGAGTACAAGGGTTTTTATTTTTTGTCGTTTAATTGTCACATAATTGTGGAAAAATGTAAAAGAATAAATGTAAAAGAATAAAATAATAAATTCTGTCTGAATAGAAAATAATACAATGTTTTTTGTCTATATAATATAGCAGACAAGTATTTGGTTTGCTATTTCAAATTAAGCAAAGACAATCAGATTATGTCTGAGAAATATGTAATAGTTAGTAGTACAATTTCATTCCTCTTCCTGCAGTCAAAGTTTGTATTCTGGGCACAACTTGCATCATGAGAGAGATATACTGCATTTTTCTTTCGCTGCTCAAAGAGAACGGGATTATCATTCATTTTCCAGAGCAGCCACTGAGAATTCCCAACAGTAACGTAAAAATATCAAAAGCCTAATTTACAATCTGAATTGACAATACCGCTCTCTCTCATTGATATGCAGGCTATTATTTTGGGAGGGAGGGGTGTTTAACTCTCGCTCAGTGACCTTCACAGTTTGAAAGATGGATTGAACGTTGGGAGCCGTGGAAAGCAGACTGTCCTCCCACTTAATAAGCTCAAAACGATGATTAATATGTGGAAAGTTCCATGGGTGCTCTTGTAACGCACAGTGAAAGACCCAGGATGGAGGGCTGCCACGAAGCATCCACATCCTTGGAAACCCCACCTGCAAACCTCCTCACCATCCTCCCCAGCAAGACCCAGACCCCCGCCCACCAAAACCCACACTCAGTAAACCGTCAAACCCATACCACCACTTTGCAAAGCATCACAAGCAACCACTAATACCCCCTAATTCTCAACCCCACCCAGCTAAACATCCACCTTCACCCCCAAAAACATACACATCAAGCCAACAAAACTTCCACCCCACTACCCAGCTAAACCTCCATCTCCAGCCACCAAAACCTCAACCGCACCCAGCTAAACCTCCACCCTCACCCCCAAAAACCTCCACCTGCAGCCACCAATCCCTCATCCCCACTAACAAGCTAAACGCACAACCGCACCCAACATAAACCTCAACCTGCAGCCGCCATAACCTCAACCCCACCGAGCTAAACCTCCACCCTAAACTCAAAACCTCTACTCCCAGCAACCACTCCCTTACCTCCACCCACATAACCCCCCAGACAGCCCCACCTTTACCCCCAAAACCTCCACACCCAGCCACCAAAAACACCACCAAGACCCCAGATCATCCGCCCAGATCCTCCACATCTAAACCCAGACAGGTGCTCACAAAGCTTCCTCCAAGTCTCTCTTTACATCCTCTCTCTAATACAATTTCCTGAGGCTGCTTTGAAGTTAGCTAATGCTAACGTAATGCTGCTTGAGCTGCTCTATCTGGATGTCTCTGTGAGACATTCCTTAACAATGTTATCCCTGGATGTGAGCAGTGGGCCCCGTGCTCTTGATGGGTCTCAGTGGGGGTATCACTGCTGGCTAACTGGATTCTGTCATAGTCCCCAACCCGTTGAACCTCCTCCTTTCTCCTGGGGCGACGGCCTCCCTCGTTGGACCCGTTATTGATGGGTTAGGGGTGGGGGGCTTGGGTAAAGTCCTGGTCTGGGCTCTCCGTCCGCTTTGGGCTTCTGCTATTGACCAGCTGATTGATTTAGGCCCTCATAATTAGCCGGCCGTAATTTAATTAAAGTGCAATTTAACGATACAGTGGGCAGACGAAAGGCAGCTGTGTCATTGATAGATCAGCTCAGCCCTGATATGAAACAGGCACTGGGAGCTGATGTATCCCCCCATGCACACACACACACACACACACACACACACACACACACACACACACACACACACACACACACACACACACACACACACACACACACCAGCGTTGACGGGCGGAAAGAAAGAAAATAATGAGAAAATTAAGAGGGCAGCGTCAGTGTGTGAGGCTGTGAAAGAGAGAGAGAAAGAGTGACATTTCCATCTGTTTTTTTTTTTCTTTCCATTTCTAAATGTCAGTCTGCACACTCTCCTGTCCCCCAGCATCCTCGCAGAGACAAACGCAGCCTCGGCCACGTCCCTGATCTAATTTACTTAACAGCATTAAGGAACCTGTTTGTTTACCAAATTGGGCTTCAAGTAAATCCACGTCATAACCTCCAACTTTTATGAGCCATTAGACTCGTCCTAAAACGTGGGGAAAAAGGACAGACTCTGCGGCTGAGCATCTTTGTTGATTAACAGAAGTGGGAAGGAGGGGTTATATGTGGGCCTCCCAAGGCTTCACTATATTGACCGTTCTGTTATCGCAGCGCTGCAGGGGGACTCTGCCAACTCTCTGTCTCGCTCGTGAAATCCGAGTGCAGGTGCAATGTATTAGCGGATTGCGTTCTTCATCGGCTTTGTCGTCTTTCTCGCCCAATGGTCTTCTTCAAAGACTTATAGACTCAATATGTTTGCCATTTTATTATTAATAGTTTTCCAACAAAACAAAAAAATAAGAATTCAACTCTTAGGGAAGTTTCACCTTACAAGTAAAATTTTGCTCCAGCAGCCCCCTCAAAAGGAATAGCACATGGTACACCTAGACTTCGAACTGGCTGCACCCAACCCACTTATCATGTCTCACCCCCTCTTTCACACACTTTTTTATCTCACTCGCTCACACCTGCAACAGAGACGTGCCACACCAAAGTGAGAGACAGAAGGACAAAAGTTTGACACAGATGGACAGATGGATCGCAGATGAAATTCAATCTTCATTGTTCATGTGTAGAAATTTAAAGTGCAGATGGCTAACAAGCCAAACATGTCTGATTGTGAAGCTGCACATAACCTCAGCAGCTGAAGCTGAACTAGCTTTTTTCGTGGTCACTTTGATACATTCAGGATCTGTTGTGTTTACAAATAGAAAGTCGATGAATGGCTTATTTTTTTCTTGCATAAGGGCCGTTGCCGAAATTGCAACAAAAATGTATTCAAATGTTTTTGGTGATGTTTCTCCTCTATTGGGAACGTTTCATACTCCATGTTGATTTTAAAGAAGATAATTTTTTGCTATTCAAATGTATTTGCTGATGGATGGAAAAATAGTTCTGAAAGAAAATCCAATGAGGACATTTGTCCTTTTTCTAAAATAAAATAATGTTAATACTGAAAAAAAGCCTTTGCTGAGAGAAAAATGCAGGGTGTCAATAGAGAAAAGCAATATTCCAACAGCATTTGCGTTGGACGTGAAGTGGATAGTGGATGCTTGGCGGACTGAATCACCTATGAGCTATGTACCATTTTAGATGCTAAACCCATGCTGTCTGTTTTCGGGACGGGCATGCAGGCAGTGGTCTTAACCATTGTGTGGCCATCCAAACAGAGTATCATTGTCAAATTGCTCCAGCGTCTCAAACCAAAACGTGCCATTAAGAGTGTCATTTGGGGGGTAAAAGGGGTTTGGGGGGTGGGTTTGTGACGTAAGCCATGTCATTATTACCCACTGATTATCCACTAACCCGGTTAACCCCGCGCTCAGCCTTTTTCCCTGTGCCCCCCATTTCACATAAATGTAAATAAGTGTCTCATAACTCACAGTTAGGTTGAAGTACGGGCTGACTTAATGCAGACGTCTCAGTGGGGTGGGGGGGCAAACAAAGGGTTTGGGTTAGAAACCAGTACAAGGAGTAAGGGGCATTGCTTGCGGAGGTCATGCCCAATCGAATCACGGCGGCCATGTTCAAGCCTAATTCGGTTGAAATGGCAGTTGGTCCAGAGGAGTAGAATATCAGGGATAGAGGGTCTTTTGTGACTCAAAAGAATGAATCAGTGTTTTGTCAAATTGGACCCTATATATGCTTTCACAGGTCACCCAAAAAAAAGTCAATGCAGTAAAGGCAATGCTTCGCTCAGGACATATCCAAGGCTCTGAATTTCTAACTGTGTAAAGAAAATCAATAAAAGGACAGATAACAAAATCTAAATGTTTTAAGAGCTTTAGATTTCAACGTAACACAAGTTATCTCAAGTAGAGTTTGAAAACTGTACATTTTGTTGTTGTGGCCCAAGGAACTCAAAGCTTAGAAAGTGACTTTGACCCTGGAATCCAGACTGCAGTGTTGGACTGTTGGATTCCAGTTTGAGGGCAAAAGGCAATTCCCACCTCTGTCTGTACGGCCACGTCTAGACAAAACGTGTTGACTTCCACTAATGGAGGCTACAATTATTGTGCCTTGATTTCGACAACCAAGTGGAAAGTAATCTGGGTCTCCGGTATTTCCCTACCTACCTTAGCGTCCTGGAGGAAAGAAAAAAACAGACCTGTTTCACACGAAGGGGCCTTCTGTTACCCTTGGCCCGTTTGGCGTAGGTCAATGTGCACAAACACCGCCTCATACCAGCTAGACTGCTAGGGGAAGGCTGGGCGGGCCGCGCAGCCTTTTGTAAATATTTCAACAGGCATTTTTGTAAAAATGCCCCCAGCTAAATTGCCGGTTTCCTTTTGTGTTTTGCGCAGCGTTTTAGTTTTAGATCGGCCATTTTTGGCCCCGGCCGTATCCTGCTCTTAGGGCTTCCATTGTTACACTCGGCACACAGAGCGCTCTTTGTGGAGGAAGTGGGTGACACGCTCTGACAGGGAGGCATGCTCTATGCATTAAGCTGTCACACAGATGTGGTTCCTGCCTCTGCTGAGGTGCTGTGAAAAGGAGGGGCGGGGAGGGGTGGGGGTCTCGGCAAAAATGCACCACCCACCCACCAACACACCCTCTGTGACCTTTGAACTTGTCCTTGTTAAGACCTCGACTGGGACACACGGGACACAGGGGGAGGGGGCCCTTCACCCTCCCTTCTGTTGACTGGTATTCGCCAAAGGCTAATGGTGCGATACACGCACACACACACGCACACGCACGCACAAACTCAGAGACTGTCTCCACTACCTCATATTTATTTCAAACACACCCACATAGAGACACACCCTTTCCTATCCCTGATATTAATTTGTGACGCACACACATATACACACACACACACACACACACACACACACACACACACACACACACACACACACACACACACACACACACACACACACACACTGTATTATGCCCACACACATGCACGCATGTGGATAAAACACACACGCATACATGCACACATACACAGACAGATAGTAAGTAGATGTCCATACTGATGGACACTGATAACTGATGGAGAATGACAGCTCCTCAGCGAACACCAGTATGTAGATTTATGTGGTGTGTGTGTGTGTGTGTGTGTGTGTGTGTGTGTGTGTGTGTGTGTGTGTGTGTGTGTGTGTGTGTGTGTGTGTGTGTGTGTGTGTGTGTGTTTGAGAGGGACAGGGAGAGAGAGAGAGAGAGAGAGAGAGAGAGAGAGAGAGAGAGAGAGAGACAGAGAGAGAGAGTGGATCAATTTAATGCATATAGTCGTATCTGTCATTCAAGTCTCTCTCTCTGACCTGGTCTCTCTCTCTTTCTCTCTTTCTCCCTTTCTCTCCCTGTCCCTCCCCCCTCCCATTTCACTTCTCTCTTCCCTCCTTGTCTTCAACATCATCAACCCCCACCCCCTCCCCCACCATCGGCTCTGAGAGAAACAAGACTCTGCACTTTAAGTCCCTCCAAGCGTGGCCTACCACTATCTACCACTACCAACCCACTCTCACTCCCTCCCCCTCGCCTCCCACCTCCCACCCTTCTTCACCCACTATCTTCATCTAGCTGTTCCTACACTTCCACTCACCTAACACTTGCAATTACTCAACACTTACACTTCCTTAACATCCGCACTTAGTGACCAAGACAAACATCGATACACAGGACACTAAAACGCAAGAGCAGACCCTTTCTATTCTCGCTTTGCTGTTTGACGACCAACCGATGTATGGTCGTAAGAACTGCATCACACTATGGTTGGTGGTGTCATGCTGTGGTTGCCCCTGGAAATGGCCTCCTACCCGTCCTTGATACCTAGAGTTTCTGAACCAACATGGGCCGTCTATGGACAGGAATAGATGATGACAAGCTAAAAACAATTCAGATAAAGAGAGATATAAATGGAGGTTGTGAAAAAGAAAAGAGTGTATGGAAGTGATGGAAGGGCTATGTGTGGCTTCCTCCACTTCACCGATTTTCAAGGGAGCAACAGGGTGCTAAAAGCACTGAGAGGAGGAGAGGGTGGGGCGGGGGGAGGTGAATAACAAGAGAAAAGAGCAAGAGAAGAAGACTCTGAATGATGGAGAGACTGGAAGGAGAGCCATGGGGATCAATGGGTTGTCAAGGCTTTCACGAGAGCGGGGAAGGAAATAGAAAGCCTGTGTTTTAGGGTTTGTGTGTCTGTGTGTGTATGTGTGTGTGCATGTGTATTTGAAGACTCGGTACGGCCACAGCCAGTAGAGAAGGCAACAGGGGGGAGGGCACGCAGGCGGCATATAGAAAGGAGAGACGAGACGCTTGGCCTTTCTCTTCTTCCACCCTTGGCGGAGAAGAAAAACACCAATCAAGCCAATTTGATCGCCATGGCGATGAGGCGTCCGTACGCATAATTACCACTATTACGGGTCACCGTTCTGCATGCATACTGTGTTTGTATATACTCTGTCATTTCCCCATATGTTTATCATGTAAAGAAATGTGGTTGTGGCTCCTTTTTGTTATATTCCATTTGTGGATAGTTGCAAAAAATAAATCCTTTCTTTGGCCAAACACAATTATGCCACCTTCTCTATGACTGCATACAACCACTGTGCCAACTTAACAGTCTAAGTTTTGAGATTTGAGTACAGTTCTTTTCAAAGTTTGACACACAGGAAGCGGTGCGCTAGTGTGGTGGCAGCACATGCTTATTTAGCTTATCTTCAATGTTTGGTTTGTCTTCTAAAGTGACAAATGAATACAAACACGCACACGCGTGCATATTACACAGATAACGGACACGTGCCTGACCTACACGACCTGCTTATTGGTTAATGAACGGATCAAACACCTGCATTTGCTTTCAATTACACACGTCGGCGCGTCTTGTGCCACGCATCGCGGCGTCACTCGCGGAACCCAGTGTCAATTGACACTGATTAGATTGTTGTTTATTCTCCTGTGTTTATTCACGAGGCAGACACAAAGCCATAGGCTTCACACGAGCGGGCTGCTACAGGGCTGCTTCTCCCTGGAGGTTGTCTTTGTTTACAGTCTCCCCCGGGACACCAGCACCACTCCCCCCCGGGGAGTGAAGTGAAGCTACCTATCTCGGGAGGAAGATGGGGGTGGCTGTATATAAGGGGGTATCCCCAAGAGAATACAGCCTGTCCCCCCCCCCCCCCCCCACACACACACACACACACACACACACACACACACACACACACACACACACATGCATAAGTTCAATCAAAAAGGGGGGTGGGGGGTGGGGGGTGAGCAGGGGGGGTGCACCTGAAGTGTCTGACGGTTGATGGATGTGGCTATTTATAGTGGCGCTGCTCTTGTTGAGGGGATGATGCATGTCTGGGTCGAGATGGATGAGACAGGGTTGGGTCGGGGCAGGGTTTAACCCATGATGGGCCCCTCCCACTACTTGAAGTCATCAGCATTCCCAATTGAAGATGAAGTCGTTCAACATCCCCTCCCCATCTCTCCTCATGAATGAAAATAGGGGGGCTGGGCTCTGGGGTTAAGCTCAACACCAGCTTGACATGGCGCCACTGAATTTCAGAAATAAATGAATGCAATCGAGTCAGTAGATATATTTGGTTGCTCTTGACATTTCACAGAGAAGGAGGGAACAGCAGCGACAAAGAGGAATGAAGGTGAGGAGTGAGGTTGGTTGGCATGGTAATAGCTGACGTGTCAGATGCAAAATAAAACCTTGCAGCAGACTTTTATTTTGTATTTGAGGGGCTGCAGTGTATCACAATACACGGTGTGACCCACGCAGAAACACGCACAGGTATCTAGCATTGTGTGGCTCACTCTAAAAATAAGGAAAAAAAGCTAGTGCTAGGACAAAGTGCTACTGTTGTTAGTGTAAGGTCAACCATGACCTGGCCTCTCTCAAAGACTGATCCTCAGCTGCCCCAACATTTTTGGCTCAACTGTTGTACAACTGCAAGAGATGACAATTCACAATGATGACTTCACCAGATGTTGACTATTACACAAACCTACTGTGGGAAAACGCCTCCATTGTATTCTGCACAAAGATTGGTCGAGGGTCATAATACGCAAGCACACATTAATCCCGGCAGAGAAAAGAGAGAGAGAGGGAGCGAGGGAGATAGAGATTATGTTGGCTCTTGTCCAAATGTGCTTTTCTAGTTTGAGGGGTCCGTTGGCATGATGATCAAGGCCACTGCCTTCCAACCAGCCCCTGGGCTTGGCGGCTGATTAAACCCTAATGTCCTCCAATCGTATCACCCCTCAGACGGGCTGGGGCCCACGCCAGGCCCTACGGATAGGCCGTAAGCGATCAATGGTGACAGGGTGGTGGACATGTGGTGGACCCTGGGATGGCTGAGGGGAGGTGGCGGCGGTCAAGGTATGCCTGGGGCTAGGGATGTCACGGCTGGGCTGTTGGCCATTGAGAGCGACTGCCTGTGTCCTGAGTCTTTCTGTTGCCGAAAGCCCCGTCGGGCTTCAAATCACGATGGCCTTTGCTCTGCCCGGAAGGGGATTAGATTAAAAGTCACGATAGATGGATGCAAAATAAAGATGTTGAGCAGAAGAGATGTTGTTCAGTCATCTCCACTGTCTCTCCAACACTGATATAAAATACACTTTATTGTATTTTGTTCCTTATTTCTGTTGTTCTTTCTTTTCATTGTTCTTCTTTCTCTCTCTTTCTCTACAGGAAGAGGAGGAGGAAGGGGAAGTGGAGCACATGAGGAAAGACGAGGGGAGAAATGGACGGATAGAGCCTGTGGGAAGGGCGGACTCGCTGGAACATGCTGCCATGTTTGGTTTGGAGTGAGTTGCCCGGACAGCTCTCCCACTGTCAGCCAACTGATGTCGTTGAGCGTCCTTTCTTCACCCAGTCAGGGGGATGCAGATTAGATACTTTAATCCACTAGTGTGAAGCATAGGTACCATGTTAACAACAGATACACAGGCACACATGCATGTGTGCGCGCACACACACACACACACACACACACACACACACACACACACACACACACACACACACACACACACACACACACACACACACAGACACACAGACACACACACACTCATGAATGCACACACACACACACACACATACACACACACACACACACACACACACACACACACACACACACACACACACACACTCACACACAAACATACTTAGAGATGTCATCATATTTATCTCAAACAAGGAACCTTTACCTTCAAATACAAAATCACACACAAATGCATATACACACACACAGAATCACAAACACACAGTAAGAAATGCAATCATATTTAGCTCAAACAAGGAACCTTTACCATCAAACACATACACACAGGCACACACACACACACACACACACACACACACACACACACACACGCACACGCACACGCACACACACACACCTCAGTTTTGATCTCCATGTGTCTCCCTTTGCCCGGTCACATCTGTAATCTAAACAAATGAGTCCCCTCCCTCTGCACACATCTTTCAATTAATCCCTCCTCCTCAACTGTCACGTTCTGATCTTAATCACTTAATTGGAGCCTCAGTTCGGGGCCCTTCATCGACCCCCAGGGGGTCAGCGAGCCTGACTGCTATAATGGATGATGGTGTTAAAATGAAACCCGAACAGGACTGGAGAGAGGGGGAAGCTCCAACACAGACACAGACAATTCGGTCCCTTCTGTTGTGTGGGGGGGGTCCCCCTGGAACATTGACCACCCCCCCCCCCCCCCCCCCCCACCACCACCACCATGGATGCCCCTGTACGCCTCTCCCTCTAATGCTTGCTCCATTTTCTCATGCATTTATGCAATCTCACCCCTGTCCACCCCTCTCTCCTGTCTTTGTTGTCCCCCCCTCCCCCTTCTACCCACCACCCATCTCCATCCGTGGTGCTGCACCATCACCGCAGTGCGATGCTCAAGCCGGTGGAGGTGAGCAACGAAGGAGGGCCCCTGGGGATCCACGTGGTGCCGCTCAGCGCCGTGGACATCAGGTAACGCACATCAGTTCTGTAATACAACGTCATTAAGGATACTGATAATGATACAGAGGAAAAAAAGGGACGAAGACTGTGACCTTGTTTGACATCGCAGAAAAGTCAGTGAGTTTTGTTTTTGTTGTAAGATCCAATCGAATTTGGCTTGAGAAAGTGTATGTGCAGTTGCATATTCTTTCTTTCCGAATGCCTCAAGTGAAAAGCCACTACAAAGGTGTACCCTGTTTTTTTCCGTTGTTTTTTTTGTTGTATTTTTGTATGCAGATGTGAGTCATTTATTGCGGTAGGACAATGTGCACTATAGAATAATAGCAAGTAAAGTTTCCCTGCTGCTGGCCATGAGAGCTGGTCGGTCTCACTGCTGTAATACGTCCCATGTATCCTTTCCCACAAACCCACTAAGCCTAGATACTTTCCACAGTATTTTTCTGTTCTATTTGTTTCTATATTCTCTGTCTCTCTCTATCTATCTCTGTCTCTCTCTATCTCTTCCTATTTTTCAGTTATTGTCGGTTCTTTCCACTGTCTATCCTCACAAGCCTAGCCTAAGGCAGCCATATTCACTGGCTCTGATTCTCTCGGCCTCTGATTCTTTTTCGTCTCTCACATACCCCTTTAATCTCATTTTCGGGGTGGGGGGGACACTACTGCCCAAACTCTGGAACTTATTGAACCTCCAGTCAGCCCTGCACTGCAGCCCTCCTCCACCCCAGCTATTGGAACTCCTTCATGGTCAATAGCTTCACAAAAAAAGTGCTTACTGCTCTGGACTGGGGACCAACCCTTTTTTGATGTCTAATTGCGGTTTTTAAATGGCATTCGCTCTCGCTCCCCGGCCAGGGTCCAGAGGACACAATGGGCGACTCGCGCTCTCCACAGTCCTCCTTCTGTTTCTCCTCTCTCTCTCTTTTCCCTTTATTTTCTAACCGCCGCAACCGTGATGACAACAGAACATAAGTGCAGCGATGGCCTCTGAGTTTATAGGTATTCCGGTGGGGCGGTGGAAAGGAGGAAAAAAACCTTACAAGATATAGAGGACAGAGGACATGGGCCCCGGCGTAATCAGACTAAAAGCCCCATGCACAGGCCAAGAAGTACTGGCACGCCACCAAGGCCAGACGAAAGCCCCTCCTCAGCACGGAGGGGAGAGGAGGGGGGGGAGGTGAAGAATCACAGGGGACAGGATGGGACAGCGGGTGGGTGGAGAGGAGACAGGGGGATGACATGAGATGTGTGGGGCTCTGCTAAGGCCTTTTTGTCATTGGAGGACGATGACGGCGCATTAGTGGCAGGCACGCGTGATGCTAATCCTGTTGGGTTCTGTGAGGAAGTGTCAGGGAGCTATATTTAGTCTTCTTGACCCCCACACGTCAAACTCTTCCTTGTACCCAGTCGGTCAGCGGGACGCCTTGAGTTACCTTGATAGACACGCTCACGCACACATACACTCTTGTACACACACACACTTCCACACACTCCATTCACACAAGGGCGTCATGAGATACTGCCCAAAAAATAAATATAATGCGGAATTTGCCACGGTGACATGTTTGATCTAGAAATGCCGCATCAAATCACAGTGTCTTTGAATCCAGACAAACCTTTTATTCATCCATGTTTATGTGAAGAACAAATATCTGGACGACCACTATCACAAACAAACAAAACGTACAATGCAGCATCCTAGTGCTGCATGGTCACAAGAGTCCATCTCCCGTCCGCCAAGATGGACACTAATAGCAATCAGAGGCTTCAATTAGGCCCAGACATGATAAGAACGAGCGTCTGGTCAGCAGACTGATGCTAATGGCCCTGCCAGCTCTCTTCCTGTGCTTCCGCTGCAACTTGCATGCAGAGGGGAGAGGCCAGGCGGAGGAGAGGAGGCATTATGCTGGGCAGGCTGTCATTAAGCGTCTAGACCAGGGCCACTGGGGGTCAGACGGGACAGCAACGCCCCGGCAGTCACACAAGAAGACACTGCAGGCTCTGTCCGCGGCTCCAATGGCTGCCACCGTTACCGCTCGGCTGCACTCAAAATGGACTGACATGCCGCTATGAATAGGGGGGATGGGGGGGTGGGCTGGTGAGGAGAGGATAAAGTGGGTCGAAAACAGCGCTTTGACACTCACGCTGTAACCTGCTTGCATTATGGCGTGCACTAACACGCACACACAGACGGACACACACACAGACTTTGATGTGTGCGCAGATAGAAATACATACACTCGCTCACATGAAACAACAACTGTAGGAATAATGACATACATCGCTGTGGGCAGGTACGGGCCACGTTCTATATTATTTATTTCCCACACGTCCCAGCCACACACAGATGCATCCTGCTAATGAGCTCCTATTTCAAGCACCATAACATTTTTTTCTTTCCCTTAACGGTAAACAAACGACAGGCATAATTGCGGCACTTCAAGTGGATCCTGATTGCGTTATTATTTCATTAAAGGCAGCGGCAGAGGACAGCAGGTGCCCCCCCCCCTTACCCTCCCCCCCCCCCGCCTTCCAAACCCCACTCCGGAACGCTGGGAATCTCAGGAAGGCTGATTGTGAAGGACCTCACGTCTCCTGACGACCTCGTGCAGAGGACAAACTCAAGGACAAAAGCAAGGACGTTGCCTTGGCCTTGGTGTTGCTGTATTCACACGAGCACTTTAGGACATATACGAACAAACAACAGAAATTGGTCACTGCGTGGTTGCATTCGGCGATACAAAAATACAATACCCTGCTCGCTCGGTTCAAAGGGGGACGACTGGCCAAAGACACATCTTTTATGTCTTTTGTCATTCAGATGCAAGGCCACTGCCCAAACCCTGAGACTGCATCACAAACGCCTCTTCAAATAAGAGACTATTTTGATCCAGCTTCGTTATTTCTCACTCATCTCTAAGTACAAAGCACATTTTTTATTATTATTATATATTATTATGATGTTATTTTCAAATTACATCAGCAATATTGAAATAGAATTGGGAGAGGGACTTGGAGAGAGAGAGAGAGAGAGAGAGAGGGAGAGAGAGAGAGAGAGAGAGAGAGAGAGAGAGAGAGAGAGAGAGAGAACAAAAACTAGTTGATTGACTGGTGTGGGCATTAAATCAGACCATTGTCTCCTCCAGACCTCTATACTACAACACCACCTCATCCATTAACATTCACAGTCCCACTTCTGAATACTGATGGAAGGATTGGCCCAAAAACTCCTGTCTGACTCCTGTCACTCGAGACAAACACACACACACACACAAAGACCCCCCCCCCCCCCCCCCCACACACACACGCACACACACACACACACACACACACACACACACACACACACACTAACACCACCACAACATTTCCACACTCCCCACATTGATAGTCATGTTCCACCAAAGACAGACCCTATTGCCACTTTTCCACTGACAGTACCAGCTCGACTCGCCACGACTTAACTCGGCACGACTCGGTTTGGTTCCAGGCACGTTGCGTTTCCATCTAAAAAAGTACCTCTTCAACGTGGGCGGGTCATAGAAAAGAACCTCTCCAACGTGGGCGGGTCGTCATTAGGTTTTAATCCCGGGAGATGGGATTCCCGGGGAAATCAGAATCTGATCAAGACTATTTCCTGATTCCCGGGAAAGGTTATGATGGGAAATAAAATAAAACAAAAAGCGCAATGACTGTGCGTCTTTTGTTGTCATACGGTAACGTTGATGGAGGCGAAACTCGAGCCCTGGGAAAGGAACAACACTAAAACTAAACAGCGAAACGCTGATCCGTGTCCCCCTCGCGGGTCCGTGGACTCCAGCCACGCCGGACACACACAACCATGCCGGACACACACAACCACGCACAGCCTAACTCTAGCCCCGGGAAAGGAGCGACACACAGGGTGAAACACACGCCGGACACAACTTAACTTTGAGTGATTATTCCCGCCACTGGCCAATCAGTTGCCAGCAGCCTGTTTACGTCACACAAAAGTACCTACTCCGCTCGCTTGGAACCTCGACGGAGGTGGTACTAAAAAAAGTATCCAGTACCAGGTACCGGGTACTTTTTTTGCCAATGGAAACGCAAAAAAAAGCGGGCCAAGTTGAGGCGAGTCGAGCTGGTACTGTCGGTGGAAAAGCGGCATATGCTAGCCATCCACTTTACTATATATCTTCATTAATAAAACGTTAGTTTATTCACCTGACAACACAAAGAAAGGTCATATCCTGTGTTTTTGAGATTGCTGCCAATGACGATGACTCATGCAGTGACGTCATTGACATTGGCACTTGCAAATGCACGCACATGCTGCTGTGTGTGTGTGTGTGTGTGTGTGTGTGTGTGTGTGTGTGTGTGCGTGCGTGTCTGTAAATCCTTGCTCTATTGTGGCTGGTGGGGAAATAAACACTTGTTGGTGTTTGTTTCATTTTGTTAAGTGCTTGGGCAGATCATGCCTGCTTTCAGTTGATATCCACCCACCCCCATCTTCATGTTTGTGTGTGAGAGTGTGTGTGATGCTGAACACAACACCAAACACACGCACACGGTGGCATCGCAACACTATCGCATTGCAACACTATCACAATATAGTTTAAGCCCCCATCACTCCTACGAAACTTATCGGTCCAAACTTTTCTGTCAGTTGTGTTATTTTATGTTTCGGGAGGGGTGGGGGTTAATGATTGGGCACCAAGCAGTGTCGTCAACGGCAACGGCTTATCTGCCTGCCAGCTCATCCGTCTGGTTCCACAGGCGTCATCGTTCCCCACGGTACACAAGGCAGTTTGCACTTTTATTTATTTTTTATTTTTGCTGTGCGAGCATGTGTCAGATCTCTACAGGTTATCCGCTGGGCCTAGTCAAAAGCCCCAAGCATCTTTTTGATGTATTTAAATAGAAGGTTGCAGGCTTTGTGTGTGTGTGTGTGTGTGTGTGTGTGGGTGTGTGTTTGTTCACACCTGTGTGTGTGTGTGTGTGTGTGTGTGTGTGTGTGTGTGTGTGTGTGTGTGTATTTGTGTGTGTGCTAAAGGTTGCTACCTCGATTCATGTGGAGACTGCTGAGGTTGTCACCATGGCGGTGTATTGTTGTTCCCGCGTCTTCATCCCAGTGCCAAAAGATCAGGCCTTAAGCTGCAGCCTGTGACGGCAGCATCAGCCCTGCTTTATGGTCTCTGAAGCCACGGCATCCAGCTATTCCTAGCCGGGAGTTTCTGTAATATAGCTGACGTGGGTCACAGCAGCAATACACTTCTATAGACACAGACAGACAGGAAGGGAAGGCGGATGGGATAGGCTAGCAGGTATCTCATGTTCTTAAGTCTGGGGCCCAGCTCAGTGTCCTCTCTCACGCAGAGCAAACTGATGTTTGATTTTTTTTTCAAACCCGGAATGCATTTTTGGGGGTTATGGAAACTGCAATAAAAGTATGAATAAGTTGTTTCTGCAATTGCTTGCATTTTACCATTACTCCTCCAACCATCCATGCATAGTGACCATTAATATTAGTACAGCATAGTCAGAGTGTGTGTGGTGTGTGTGTGTGTGTGTGTGTGTGTGTGTGTGTGTGTGTGTGTGTGTGTTTATGGGAGTGTGCGTGTGTGTGTGTGTGTGTGTGTGTGTGTGTGTGTGTGTGTGTGTGTGTGTGTGTGTGTGTGCAATACCATGCGTACGTGCATGTACAACCTTGCATGTGCATGTGCTTGCCTATGGGCCTATCTATGGGCATAGTGTGTTTGTTTGTTTGTATGCAGATGCCTTGTTCATAAAGTCTGAGTCAATATCCGTTATCATCATCACCACATTGTCTGAAGAATGTACGCGCTGCAACCTGTATGTCTCTGCATCTCACATCCATAACGTCTTCACTCTCCGCCCCTACAGGACCAACGGCCTGCTGGTCAAGCGTCTGGAGCGGGGTGGCAAGGCCGAACAGGAGGGCCTGTTCCAGGAGAACGACTGCATTGTGCGCATTAACAAGGCGGACATCCGACACCTGCGATTTGAACAGTAAGTCCTGCACCGTCTGTCGGTGCAAAAACCCAACTGAAATCCTGCCCGCGAGTCCCGCGACTATTTTGAGTCCTCATTTCGAGGAATTATCTGTGACTTTCCCCCCCATCCCCCGGCGTTCGCTGCAAATTCCCAAAGTGTGAGCTTCCTTCCCCAACAGTTTCCCTGCAGCTTGAAAACTTTTCCTTGCCAACTTTGTGCTAGGTACATTTTAGACCTCTAAGCGACACTTGCTATGAAGCTTATTTCTTCACCCCCCCCTTTGCGCAAGGAAAAAAAAGAAGTTGAGAGTTGAGAACGTCCCTGCTGGTTAGCATTCGGTGTGACTTCAAAGTCTGCATTAAACACTGAACAATAATGTTCAATATCAAAGTAATACATTTTCAATGAGAGGGGATAAGATTCTGGATTGTAGCTTGAATTTTATGTCCAGAACCTATTCATACCAGAGCTGTGCAGAGCTAGGCTTTGCTGTGGATTTCCTATTCTCAGTTTTGTGTTTAATTGTGTTTATTCCTGGATTGTATTGTTATATGAATATGTTGTATACAGCTGCACAGTGTTCTACTATTTGTTTAACTAGGTAATACACACGTTATTGAGATAATATTCAATACATTTGAATTGTATATTAGTTACTATTCCTATTTGCTATTGAGTCATTTAGAAGACACCTTCATCCAGTTAAGACATTCAGAGAGTTTAGTGCCTGGAAATCAAACACCCTGACCACCATAAAATAAGGGAATGACCGCCAAGTCCGGATAGAGTTTAGTGCTGCTTTTCTACAATGAGAGCGGCCCATAATAGATCTACCCATAAGAGGTCCACAACGATCCACCACTAGCAGTCTTATTCCAAACGGCCCACGTAGCGTAGCTGAACATACAGCCGGATTGACTCACCGTTTTCTCTTTCTGAGATATGAGCGAAGAAGGCCTGATGATAGTGTGTAATGATGTCAGCCTATTGTTGTTTCTCTTAGGAAACCAATCCCTTTCATTTGTAAAGACTTTAGTTTTCTTCTTTTTGTCTTTAGTTTTCTCATTAAGACTCGTTGTCAAAGGGCCAACGCTATTAACATACTTTTTAAATTATTCAATCTAGTGAGAATTTTTCTTTGTTACATTAAATGTGTGTTTTCCTTCTGTCTTTTTAAATGCAATATTTGTCATTATCAAAGGTCCCAGCTGCCTGCAAACCTCCTCTGCTGTGAAAGAGGCTTACATGTCCAATCCACAAGGGAGCAATGTTTCGTAGTGTTCCACGAGCAATTACAGAAACAGGCATATGTAGACACGCACGCACCCACGCACGCACGCACGCACACACAAGACCCCAACACACATACACATACAAGCACACACTCCTTACTGGTATCGAAATGCATTTAATGATTTCCCATGAATATGAGGAGTAACAGAACTCAACTTTGCTCAACCTCTTCCACACACACACACACACACACACACACACACACACACACCTTCCCCACATTCCTCCGTCAATGCCTCCGTCTTGCTGATTGTGCTCCACCCAGGGAGACAATTTAAAGTGATAGCCTAATCTCCTTGGATTGTTTTGCATGGGTAAATATTTTGGGGAGCTTAATCTGGCAGAATGTAATGATGCATTGATGGGGTAATTTATTATTCAATCAGTGGCTGATTGCTGGAGTGACACCGCTGTATGTTATTATATGCATTTGCAAAGCACTTATGCACACACCCACACACATGCACACATACACAGTCACACACAGACACACACACACCCACCAACACACACACACATACACACACACACACACACACACACACACACACACACACACACACACACACACACACACACACACACACAATACATCCATAAATATATGCCACCTGTGCGCCTGTTTGTGTTATTTCTACAAATTACCATAAAAATAATACAGACTGAATGCGTCTCAAGTAGCGCAGCGCGGCGCTTGCCTCGGTGACAGCGCTGAGAGAAATCTCGCTCATTTTGTCGGGGAGCAGCCTGGAGACCGCCAATAAGTCATTTGGACGAGCTCGGATTCTGCGCACGCCGCCACACCGATTCCCTCTGCACGGCGGCGGCGGCGCTAGGAGGAAGAAAGCCCTGGGGGCGGCCTCTCTTCCCTCCGTGCCGCACCCCTGACTCTGGCGTCTCTATGAAGCCTATCTATATGCTAAGTATCTCCAGAAATCCTGCTCTGAAACAGCTCTCTGGCAAGCAGCAGCGGTCAATTCCCCGGGTTTAAGAAGGTACAAAGTCCTGCCGGTGACTGATGTGATTTCTCTTGGCTGATTTAGCTGTGATCGGGCTAATTACCATGTCTCGATGGCGGATGAGTAATTTCTTTGTTTTCTCTTAATGTGTAATCAGCCGTGGTGCACGTTATCGGCTGGGCTAATTAGCCAATCCTGACAGTGGATGTGTTTTCTATCTACTTTGTTGACTCCCTCATCCTCCCTGTCAGGGAATGTTATGTTATGTAAAGTTATGTAAAGACTGCAGTAGAGGTTCCCTACCTTGTTGGACTACTGGATACTGTCACTGGCATTAGAGTTATCCCAGTGTACTATATGGCTTCAATGAGATGAGCTTTACCAACTTCCCCAAAGCCCTCTCCTGTCTCGCTCTCTCACTTTTGCTCTCTCTCCGACACTACTCTCACTTCATCTCACTCGACAATTTCCGGCAACAGCCCTTAATGCCCTCGCCAGCGAGATAATGAGTGAAGGAGCAAGTGTATGAGTGAATGTGCAAGTGTATGAGTAAGTGATTGAGTGAGCGAGTAAAAAAATAAGTGCACCGATGCTTTCTATTTCGCAAATTTTCTGTCAGTTTTCGAAACCTCTCCATCTGGTTAAGACTAATACATATATTTATCATAAGCCTCATCTCTCTTCACTTAATTCATCACACCGACCCACCCTCCTCCTCTCCTCCTCTCCTCCTCTCCTCTTCCAGAGCTCAGAACATGTTCCGGCAGGCGATGCGGACCCCTCGCATCCTGTTCCACGTGGTGCCGGCCGGCCTCAAGGCCCAGTACGAGATGCTGTCAGCCTCAGTCTCACTCGCCTCGCCCTCTTGCAACCGGGTCCGCTTCAGCCAGGACCCCCAGCGTCCGCCCGGCGACCGCTCCAGCGTGACCACCCCGGGGGGCGGGGGGCTGGAGCACAGGCACAGGACCTCCCGCACTGGGCCACCCCCGAACGTCTCCAATCACAAGTGGGTCTGGCATGAGCATGAATTCATCAGGCGAATATAGCATATCGCTGTTTAATGCGTTTTTTAGGTCACAATTACACATTCTACGTGGGTGGGTGCTAAACCATCCAATATGACAATCTTATCGAAAAAAAAACGTAATAGACCTCCTGGACAGCAGCAGGCGGGGCTGCGACTGTTAATTCAGAAATTAATCCAAATGAATGTGTTTTCACATGGGGACTGACTGAGTAAAGATATTCTCTGCTTTGTTGAAGCAGCCACCAGCTTCCTCTGTCAAGGAGCACCCCCGACCCCTGCCGCCACTACTCTACCGGCCCCCCGGCCCTTGTGGTCAGGACCCCCCCGGTGCCCCCGGCCCCGTCGCCCTCCCTGCAGCGCAGGGTCAGCAGCAGCCTCTCCACCGGCTCCTACTCCATCAAGTCAGGCCGCAGGCTGCATGTGAAGCTGAGGAAAGGTCTGTTCATGTTGACATGTCTGTATCTCTCCTGATCTCTCCTTCTATGTGTCTTTATACTGAACTATCTTTATAGATCTGTCCATCTCTATATACATCTATGGATCTCTCTCTCTCTCTCTCTCTCTCTCTCTCTCTCTCTCTCTCTCTCTCTCTCTCTCTCTCTCTCTCTCTCTCTCTCTCTCTTAATATATTGGTCTCTCAGTCTCTTTATATCTATATCAATCTTTTGATCTCTATATATATATATATATTTTATATTTATATATTTATTATCAATCTATATTATCAATCTATTGATCATTTGATCTTTATATCTCTATCAATCTTTTTGATCATTCTATATACTGTATATATATACATATATATATTTATATGAATATATTGATGAGTCTGTCTCTCGATATGTAAATATATATATATTTTTTCTATTAAGTTTTTATTTATCTATTTCTAAAGATATATATATATATATATATATATATATATATATATATATATATATATATATATATATATATATATATTCTTCTCCATCATCTAGTGATCACTATCTTTTAATATCTTTATCTCAATCTATTGCTCTCCTCTCCCTCTCCTCTCTCTCTCTCTCTCTCTCTCTCTCTCTCTCTCTCTCTCTCTCTCTCTATATATATATATATATATATATTATATATATAATGATGAGAGGTCCATCTTCCTCTACATACCTCTATCAATCTATTGATCCCTTTATCCATTTTTATGTCCCTTTTGTTTATCCTATGTATAGTCTGTTTGTTTTGTCAGGACATCTGATGCCCATAATTCTCTCTTGAAGTTCAGTGTGTAGTTTCATGGAACATAGTATGTGATTTATTGGCCACGGCACTGTTTGTGGTTCAGCTATCGTACCCAAGCTCACCATTAACTATAATATGATGCTATGATGCTGGTTATGTTGTGGGTCTCTTTCCCCTCCATGTATTCACCTTGTCTGCTGCTGCTGTTTTTTAATGTCAGCCCCTCCTTTATATATATATTGCTATCTCGCTCTCTTGCTCTCTCCTGTCTCTCTGTCTCTCTCTCTGTCTTGCTCTCTCTATATCTTCTATCTGTCTTTCTCTCTCCCTCAATTCAAAATAGCTTTATCGGCATTGAAAATAAACATTGCCAAAAGCAGATGATAATGACACACAAATATAGCAACATGGCATGGAAAAGTAAACAACTTTTAGAAAGTCAAATACATGCGGTCATATTTACCATTTGTAGCATGCCACTGTCTGTCTCCATCTCTCTCTCTCTCTCTCGTCTCTCTCTCTCTCTCTCTCTCGTCTCTCTCTCATCTCTCTCTCTCTCTCTCTCGCGGTCGTCTCTCTCTCTCTCTCTCTCTCTCTCTCTCTCTTCTCTCTCTGCTCGCTGTCACCAGTTGCAGGGGCAGATGTTGTGCTTGGGAAAGTTGGCACCGGGGGGAGGGTATTTTATGACTGTGTCCTGGGACCGGGGGTGTTGTTTGGCATGTGAGGGCAATGGCGCAGGCCAAACGTTGAACAAGCTCCCAACAGCAGTGCAGTCACAAGCCACCGCAATATGTCTGCACAGGTCCCCAGTGCAGCCCGATCAGATCTGAGAAAGAGAGAGAGAGACTGCTACTTCTAGTCTGGCATGCAGCGGTGGCCACCAGTTGAGACCGCTCTATTATACAATTAAGTGAAAGTCTTTTAGCAGAGAATTTTACCCCCACCTGCCCTTACCCTCCCGCACCCCCCATCCGCATTCACTTCCATTTTGTTGAGTTACTGGTTAGGGAAACCAAGGGTAGAGAAGAGGAGTAGAAGGATGAGAAAAAGAAAGGTGTTAGAGAGAGAGAGACAGAGACAGAGACACGGAGACCCTCACCAGGAACATTGTTTATTGTCAGTGTTGAGTGCTTGAATGCAGTTCTCAAACCACTCTGAGTGTCAGTGGAATTTTCGAGATTATAATGGGTCATTATTTAGCATTGCCGGTACAGGGGAGAAAAAAGCAGTCTACAAATTTTACGGAAACCTTTTTGTAAAGGTCAAGCATGAACAATTTGAGGCTTAACCTGCCAAAGTCAAAAGACATACTGAGTTGAGAACTACAATCATTTCAATAATTACAATGATTTCATAGAATTTCCGGGCCACTTATGTACTTTGGGACTCTTAGTCTTCAGGGGGTTTACCTTTACATCTCCAATTGCTCTAATCATTTTGATTTGGCCCTAAGTGTGTCTGTGTCTCTCTGTAACCAAAGTAGATCCATGCATGGCAAATTAACAAGAGTGCCTTAATCAAATAATGGAGTCGAAAGAACGGACATATGAAGCCCATTAGATCTCATTCTAATGTGCCTCTGCCTGTCCGCGTGTTTGCCGTTTTAATTGGCTTATCGGTTGCCAGATTCCGACTAATCCAGCAAAGGGATACAATTACTTTCATTCTGCTCGTCCATGGCCCCAAAATAAAGACGTCAGCAGTTAATTACCACAGGCCTATTAGAGGAGCATTCTTCTAATTGACCCGATTGGAGGCTGTTAATGGCAGAGATCTTCTAATGGGAGTCGGTTTGATTCTGCTCAGCAGGGTGCATTCTGACTGAGGAGGGAGGGGACCACGTGATTAAGTGCCACAGGGGTGACATCAAATAGCCCTGTGTCTTCAAATTCCGACCCTTCCTTCACACTAAGGGGCAGCCCTAAATTATGTATTTATTTGAGGGTGTGATAAGCATTCTGCTCACTGCATCTGCAGGCCAATGCTTTAAAAGAGTACATTTTTTTACGGTTCAACTTTTTTTTCCCCCTTGCCTGTCACCGAGGTTGTTAGCAGCATTTTATTTTTAAACACCTTTCTGCCGGTTTGTACAAAGGTGAAACCAGCCATAATGTGAGCATTTAGGCACCTCTCCTCCTCTCCCCCCTATCTGATCCTTTCTGGTCTTTTCGTGATTCTAGGGGGTGTAAACACCACACCTTGTCTGTAAGGGCTGTCAGATACTTTGACAGCCAAACTGTCAAGACAGTCAGGACAAAAAAGAAAAAAGAAACTAGGTCATGATGAGCCATTAGACTAGCTGACAGCCCTGTGAAATGAGCAGCTTCTGCTCTGACATGAATGCTAATCACCAGCGTAAGCGCCAACCCTCGACTTGGACGCCATAGCTCGAAAATGCCAATGGCTCAGCTGTATTCCATAACCGTCTTGCACAATTCACATCTTACTCTATTCCTTATGACTCATCTTTTTCCTCAGTTTCCGGGATGTTGCGCTTATTTATGAAAAGTATGTCTTAATCCCTCAAATAATAACTTGACTAGCGCTAGCAATTTTGCTTTAGCATGCCTCATCCTGTAGCCATGACATTTGAAGAGCCATTTTCTTGCTTTCATTTGCCAAATGCAGCCCTGGAAGCTGGAAAAGGTCAGGTCACAGACCCTCCACGTTCTCCATTATTCAATTTGAATCCCTCTTTGAGCTTTCACTTAACAAAGAAGAATCACAAGGTTCTGCATGGATGGACACACATTTACCTATTCAGTGATGGTACTTTATATCACTTTCCATATAGATACACAAATTGGTCTTGTAGATCTTTTTTAGGGTGTATGGAACAGTGTGCTTGCCACTTGCATGGTAATGTTTTTTTTAAGTCATGCTTAGGAATTCAAAACCCTATAAAGAGGCTCAGATATCTTCACAGAAGGAAGTGGCTCGCTGTATCAATGAATCATTCAATGAAATGAAAGGGAATTTGAGTGTATTTCAGAAATGCTTTTCAGAAAGTGTTTTCAGAGAATAATGACGGTTAATTGGAAAGTGTTTTCTTTCATTCTGCTGTGTTTTAAGCATTTGGTCCCTTGTGCCTATTCTGGGCCCTTATACTTATAACTGATGTTTAATCAGACCATTGCTTGTGACATGTGGCTTTGCAGTCCGCATGCACTTATCATAAACACTCAATTTTGGTTTGTGGAATTCTATATATACAGTGAGGGACATATGTCAGCAACGTTTTTTTGAAGTCCAAAATATTTGACAACCACACCCTTCAAGCATTGCCAAGGATGGAAATACGTCTGTTTATTAAGAGGTTTATGCATGAGGTTTGGAGCATAGCTATAATTTCATCCATACATATTGCTTCCTCATATTGCAGACATTTATAATGAAAGGGGAATTTTAATAATGGATTGGATAGACTTATTTTCTTCTTAATTCACATCACAGTGCAACAGTTCCTAGGGCAAATATGTGGTTGGAAATGTATAAACCATCTGGTTAGGTTGTGTGAAAAATAATGGTTGTCATATGATGCAATTTTAATGGAATCGCATTAAGGAAAGAAATTCTCTCTACCACTATCGCTGCTATATGTAATTGAGCTATCTGAAATTAGTTTGTGTTAGTTAATACTATTGTGATATAGTGTGACTTTTAGTGATGTTGCTGGACAGTGGAGAACACTGTCTAGTGTAGTGTAGTATATTCCTGTCTTGCTTTACTTATTACTAATAACTAAGGAGTGCTTTTGTGCAAGACAATACATACCATAGCCTCAAGGCCATGGGTCCTGACTCAAAGTTCTTGGATAAGTGGATACGTTTGGAGAAAGTTCTTTACCTCACCCTTTTCTTCCGTCATTCAGACCTACTATGTTATAGCAGAACTTCTGGGCGAGAAGGAACATTGTCTTTGCTGGTAACTTATAACTGAAGGGATGGACTGGAATTTTAATTTGTTTATTTCTACAGTGCAGTGTTTATTTGACAGTACTAACAGTAACCCGTTTCCAGCCACCTGATTGGTCGAAACAAATAAGAACCGAACGAAAAAGAAACACCCATTCACCCAGATTGAAACACGTCTGCCATCAGACTTTTGATTAGTTATCTAAAGTCTGATTTATGAGACTTCCGATTCTGGCGCAAAAACAACCATCCTTACATGAAATCCACAAACCATCACATGACATGACCTCTCTTTCCCCCTCTGACCCCCCAGGTCCAGAGGGCCTGGGCTTCAGCATCACCTCCCGAGACGTCCCCATCGGCGGCAGCGCACCCATCTACGTCAAAAACATCCTCCCAAGGGGTGCCGCCATCCAGGATGGCCGCCTGAAAGCCGGCGACAGGCTGTTAGAGGTACTCGCCGGGACATTGCGTCACCACATGTTGGCCACAAACTCGCTCGCTTTGAAGCGTATATAGACGTCTGTGTGTCATTTTGGAGGGGCCTGGCTCTTCGAACAATCGAATTGGCCCACGTTCTTTCAAGATTTAATCTGAGAAAGCTTTTTTGTTGAAAGGACTGAGTCATGTGTGTTCCCTTTGGGCGCAGCAATTAAACACTGGCGATGAATCGCTGAAGAAATGCAGTTATACGAACAATATTTGATTATAGCGCACTCGGCCGACATGATGAATCAGCGTCTGTGCTCTCTGGGAGGAAACGGCCATATTTAATGACAGCTGCTGTCAGCTTTGGGAATAATAAGTAAAGGTTATGTATTGCGTGCGCATTTGATTCATTTCATTGAAACAATATTTAAAATGATCATTAAGCGCGTGTTTGTGTCTCTCAGTGTGTTGAGTGGGTTGCTAACATCTGTGTATTCATATTTAATGTGTGTGTGTGTGTGTGTGTGCAGGTGAACGGTGTGGATCTCACCGGTAAGAGCCAGGAGGAGGTGGTGGCCCTGCTCCGTGCGTCCCCCATGGAGGGGACAGTGGGCCTGCTGGTGCTCCGCCAAGAAGACCCCCTGCTGCCCAGAGAAGTGGTCAGTGTGTGACACCCCACCCCCCCCACCTCATTCTGTCTTCCCTTCTGCTACTACCAAACACCCCTGATCCCTCCACACACACACACACACACACACACACACACACACACACACACACACACACACACACACACACACACTCACACAAACTCACACGCACATACAGATGCAGATGTCCACACACACACACACACACACACACACACACACACACACACACACACACACACACACACACACACACACACACACACACACACACACACACAAACTCACACGCACATACAGATGCAGATGTCCACGCACACACACACACACACACACACACACACACACACACACACACACACACACACACACACACACATGCAGACAGATGCACACACAAATGCAGACACACATCAACAGTGCAGACAAACACACACTATTACAGTTAAACACACACACACACACACACACACACACACACACACACACACACACACACACACACACACACACACACACACACACACACACACACGTGTGGCTTCTCTCTGCCAAAGCCTTCAAGCCACAGCCAAGCAACTGTAGTCAGTAGTCGCCAATAAGCCATGTGTGGATATATGAAAAAACAAGTAACTTTGTATGAACTTTGCATTGTACACCATACACTTTCCTTCTCTTTTGTTCTGTGTGATTATGTATGGACGGTGGAAGGGTGAGGCAGCACCCCGCTGCAGTCACATTGACATGCAGCTGGCCCGGTCAGCATGCCTTGGGTGTCTGCCCTGTTTCTCTTTCGCTCCGCTCGCACACACGCACACCACAAGCCATAGACTGCCCTGTCCGCTGTGCCACAACCCCCGCCTTATTACTGTTTGAGGAAGGGCTCGAGAGGAGCTCAGCCTAGTTAATATCACGGCTGGACCTGGGAGCAAGGTTATGTGTGTGCGTGTGTGTGTGCGTGTGCGTGTGCGTGTGTGTGTGTGCGTGTGTGTGTGTGTAGAGATAGCTCAGATGATAGTAAGGGGAACAGCTGGGCCGGCTGTTTCATGGGAACAAACACCATTATCCCTGTCTGACCCGGGCCACCGCTGGACTCGGGCGGAGCAGATCCACCTCAGAGGACCAGTGGTGCCGGTACGACACGTACAACCGTCGTAACACCAAGTGCGGCGCCGTCGGAAGGACATGCGCGCACACGCGCACACGCACACACACACACACACACACACACACACACACACACACACACACACACACACACACACACACACACACACGCACGCACAAGCACACACTGTCCTCCACACATGCATGCACACACCTACAATCGCACGCATTCACACTGCAGTAGATAGACGTCTCACTGATAAGCAAGTGACTTAAAAAACACACACACATACACACACGTACTGAAAGAAACAAAGTACATATAATTTACCCAAAATCCACCGCTATGAACGTGCACAGGCTCACTCTCTGACACAGTTGTGCATGAGGGGTGACATTGGCTGTCTGGCGACAGATGGTTGGGGGCGAGTGCCCTCCACACACACACACACACACACACACACACACACACACACACACACACACACACACACACACACACACACACACACACACACACACACACCTTCCCCCCCCGGCCTCCTCGCCTACCCTACGTTTCGCGGCTCTGACAGCGGGCGCTGGACATCGCAACACTTTGGCAGGCCAAGGCGCTCGCATGCCAACAGCCAACAACCCCCCCCCCCCCTTCACCAGTGTGTGAGTTGTGACCGGGCACCTGGCCTCTTAACCCTGGCCCAGTAGCCACGCAAGCTTGGGGAATAATGGTGTGAGGACCCACCCTCCCCCTTGTGTTGTGTGTCGTGGTGTAGTGGAATTGTGGGAGTAAATGTTATTCAGGTCGTGTATCTCTGTCAATAGCATTGCTGGCTTTTTCTCCATGTGTTTCACTCTGATTCACTCCATGTCCCGTGCATCCAAAGCTTTTAATTTTACCAAATAGGACCAAATTAATAAAAGCTTGCTCAAGGGCACTTTGGCAGGGCAGGGAGAGACACGGCGGCAGCGGTACCCAATCACTAGCTGGTTGGATGTGCAGGCTTTGTGACCAAATGTCATGCTCCAGTCTACGGCCACGTGTTCATAGCGTCTTTCCAGCGGTGCGATGAGCGATGGCGTGGTTGATGGCGCTTTGCGGACAGAGATGAGCGTGGTGTGTGAAAATTGCGTGTCACTACCGCACCGCACTCCACTCGACTCTGTGGGGGAGGCTGGGTGGGAGAGTTTGCCGTGCTAGCTCCCGCAGCTCCGCGGGCATGACACGATTAGAGATGCTCATCGCTGCACCACTGTCCTAATGGTCTCTCTTCCTCTATCTCTCTCCCTCTCTGCCTCTCTGTCTCTCTATCACTCTCTCTCTCTCTCCCCTTAAGTAACTTCAAATGGATGCGTGTGGTGAAGACTGCTGGTTCATGCTTCATTGCTTTCCTCCCCCTCTCTATCTCTTGTGATAATTCTTATTCTGTTGATGCCTTTCTCCCTTGGCTTGGTGCAGACACCTGCCACATGCACCTACCACCCATGGATAGAGAGATTTTAATAGCATGGAACAGATAGATCTCGCTACCGTCACAATGATACAATGATAAGTATTAGAGAGAAGGAAAGATGTTTAGAGAGACGCACATACACACCTGACTGTATGCACTTGTTTGTGCATTTGACCACGTTTCCATGTGCGCCAGTCACCCTATTCCATCAGTGTCACCTGCCACGAGGTGGAGCACATGTCACTGGCCTTCATCTGGTGCACACGTCAGTCTCCGAGACAGACAGACGGACAGAGATTCTTTGTCTGAGTGACATTTTTTCTGCTGATGGCTTATGTCAGCTCTGAAAAGCTTCCCTCACTTTGTAGTTTTATGTATATATATATATATATATATAAATATTTAGTCCTGTGGTTGGTATATGACTGGAATGATCACTCTTTAATGGTCCTTGGTTCTTCCATCCATCCATTCATTAAATTATCTATTCACTCTTTAATTGATTATTTTACTTTATTGATACCTGCAGCAATACAGACATCCTATTTTACACTGTTCTATGACATTGATGCAAGGCAGGGCATTGCAGTAGTCACTACCCTAGGCTGTGTCAATACAATAACCTCCCTTTTACATCATCTTTCTTGGCATGTCTATTTATATTGTTCCCATCTTTCTAGGCCTCCATATCTCCTGTTTGTATCTGCTTCTGATCCAAGGTTTGAGGTTATCGACATGTTTCCTTTTTTAACTCCCCTTGGTTGACAGGTTGGAGCCAATTAGAGAGAGAGAGATGGAGCGGGAGAGAGAGAGCGAGAGAGAGAGTATATTTACAGGAGAAACAGTGTCCCCCACAGGACTGGAGGTGAACATGCAGACACTCCTCACATTCCTCAATTGGCCCCCGACGTTGAACAGATGAGATTAACAAGGCCAGTGAAGACAGTTGTGGAGGAAGGGAAGCTTGAGCGTAATGTTGATTGTGTATGGGGTCTCATCTCTCGGTTTAAATCATGACAGGGTTTGACGAATGGCAGAATGAGGGCATTAATAAGGAGTGGGTAGAGAGAACAGAGAGAGAATATCAGACATAGAGAAAATACAACATTAGATGTACAACAAAACCAAGAGAAGACAGTAACAAGAACACATTTTCTATTGTGATACAAATCTGTGGCAACTTATCATTACTAACAGCAAGGGTGGCCCGGGCAGTGGTTATCGGCTAATAAATGGGTACATGATGTGTACCCGTATCCTTTAGCTGGTTGGTTTGCACTTCTACGCCTCTTTCTCTGGAACAACAAACATGAACATGAACTCAGCTGTAGATCTCTGCCATACTGCCACGAACCTCTCTGCCATGAACCTCTCTGCCACATCCTCAAATCGGCACCCACTCTCCGTGCACAGGGATACAGCCAGCAGTGATGATTTATTTCACTGAATTATTTTATCTTCCTAGCATGTCTTGTTCCGAGTTGCTCACACCCATACAGGGATCACAGCTCCCAGGCTGCACTGTGAGGCCGCAAGGTGTGCAGAGTGTTGCTCACTGTGATCGTGGCGTCATAGAGTGAAATATCCCCTGTTTAATATTAATAAGGATGAATAATAATACCAAGGGTTGGTTGAGGCAACTTCTGATGAATACTCATGTCCAGGTGTGTCAGAGGTGCTGCAACAATGCTGCTATTTGTGACAACTACCACACATGTGCATGCATGCATACACACACACGCACACACACACTCACAGAAACAGACAGACAGACACACACACACACACACACACACACACACACACACACACACACACACACACACACACACACACGCACACGCACACACATTCAGATGTCTGAGGGCCACCTTCTTTGTTATACCACTCATCCTGTGTAAATCTCACACAATGTGTACCTGATTAGCCGAAGAGCCCTCATTTTCTCATTTCATCATCCCAATTACGGCCCTGCCGTCTGATGAGGGATCGTTTCAATGAGCTGTTTTTATGTACTTTCTTTTATTATTTTTGGTGCGGCTTAATACAAACTAAAGAGGAACAAATGGCTGTGCAGAGCCACGGCCCGAGCCCCGTGAACCGCAGAGGAGCAATTAAACAGTGCGTTAAAACCCCTCTTTATGATCATATCACACTTGTCGCCGATCCATTAGTAGCCATATCTGCCAAGCAATGAGAATCTTAATTGCGCAATTAATTCGGGCCCCTTGATTGATGTGACAACCAAATTTATGGCTGGGGCGAACGAGAGCGGGAGGCGGGCAGGACGAATGCGTGACAACATGGCTGACGATTACAGCAAACTAATGGCCCATTTCGCAAGCACCAGCCAAGCGCCAGCCCGAGCCAGACCTGCCTCCCTGAAATGTAGCCCGGCCTGGACCCTTTTCATTATTTTTTTTCTTCCCCCTTCTCCCCAACAGCAATACGGTGGCCCGTCGTTGAACTATAATAGCAGCAATCAGAATCTCCCTATTTGAACGAGTTTGCAGCTGTGACGAACCTATTCATATAATTCCTCTTAAATGATGATTGAAAAAAATAACTGGAATGAAAAACAGTTTCCAAGAAGAGGTTCAGATATCCAAACAAGAGCTGCATTGTTGTTTTTTTCCTGCTCTGTGCTTTGTTGCTGAACTTGGGTGAAAGCAGCCGAGCTCCTGCTCAGCAAAGAGAAAACTCACAATTATTTAGTGCAGATGGTATCTCTTAAGTTTGTCAGACACTCCCTCCCCTCTGTCTCACAATGTTGTCTTTTGTTGCGTTGCTCGCGGTTACGGCAGCGCTACCATCCGTGAGTCCCCTGGGATTTGAGGTTTTTTTTTCCACCGTAGCACCAAGCTGCATTGATCCCTTTGGCTCCAGAGATCTATTTACCGGGTCGGTAGAGGGAGAAATGACTTGTTACATGGCAAATGACATACAAAGCCAAACACATCCTCCCCACACACACACACACACACACACACACACACACACACACACACACACACACACACACACACACACACACACACACACAAACTTGTTTGGAGGCAACTGATATCAACGAGAGACTCCTATAATGGCGTCATACCTCAGTCACCTCGCTGCAACGTCAAACTCAAACGGGAAACTCTGATAACAAGGTTACACTCCAAAACAAAAAGAGTAACATGCATTGGCATTGAATCAACCCAAAAAAGAAGGTAACCTACATGATTGCTGCAGCAAACGATTTGGCTAGACTTTTCACTTTATACCATGTGCAATGGTATAAAGCACTATTCTTACAGTATACAATTGCATTTTAAGGTATAATGATCAATATCAAACAAAAAGGTACAGGTGCAAATAACTGTTGGCCGTCTTGATGGCCATTTTGTTTTCAAGCCAACTTACAATTATGACATTTATTTAAACTTCAAATTTTTCAAATTTAAACACTAAAATTGTGTTGAATTTCAGAATTACAGAATTTCTGTGTGAAAAGGTGTGACTGGGATGAACTATCTCCCGTTTCCACTATATCTTCAGCCATGCCAGAGAAAATGACATCTCTGCTGTTAATATAATTAAGTACCTTTTAGACCAATGTCTTTTTTCTTGCCCCACCATTCACATGAGGTAATGGCTCTCTTGCATTTTGCTAACAATGCGCTGAAGATAGAATTCTTATCTGAAATAGTGAACTTTTATTGCAATGTGTTGTTTTTTACACACCCACGTCAACCCAACGTCAATTCCAGTAAGCAACTGAAAGAAAGGAGAGATGAGATTCATGTGAGATCTGTTGAATGGGCTGGAGGTGATAATTGGAGGTGTGCCAGTGTTACCCCCTTTGCTACTTAGAATTATCTTGGGTATTAAAAATGGAATGAAATAACTGAGATGTTTTCTGAAATAAGTAAAATAAATAGTTTCAGTTTAAACCTAAGAAAAACGATCCCTGGCAAGGTGTGCAAGTGTGTGACTTTTGGGGTGTCCTTCAGAACAGCCAGAGTTCAAGGTGTCCTCTGCAAAAAGAGAGGCACAGTTGGGGCTCGGAGTGGCATTGAGATCACCCCCCGTTTTTACACCAAAAGGGAAGGGCTTTGAAAATAACAGTGCAAGGGGAGGAAGAGGGATGAGAGATCCAGCATTTTACCGGCCAATAACCGCTCCCTTCTGCCAAAAAGCCTTTCTTTATACCGGGAACGCTTCAGTCAAGGTGGCTCCTAAAAGCTTTATAGCTGTGTGCTTCTCCTTGCTCACTCTAATCTTGGAAGTGTGGAGAATAAAATCACCCCCCCCACCCCCCAAAAAACACACACACACTTTTCACCTTTCCCTTTTCACTTTTTAGTTCTCCCTCTCGCTGATGTGTCTCCTCCACACTGTTAATTGGACTCTAAAGCGGGTTTACGATCAAAGTGCAAGACCGAGTTCAGTAACACGCTCTTTCATAATTAGAGGCGATGCAGGAAGACAATGCGCCCGGCCGCTTAGCGCTTTCCGAGCGTGTCACACAGACGCCACCTGTTTTCGTTTAGCACGTTTTTTTTCTCTCCCCTTCACTCTCTCTCTCTCTCTCTCTCGCTCTCTCTCTCTCTCTCTATCTCTCTCTCTCGCTCTCCTTTTTTTGAGCAGCTGTTGCCGTAATTACACTTGCTGTTCGGGTTGTGGTGAAAACTGCAAAAAAAACAAAAACACCCAAAACGTGTGTCCGCGGCGCGGCATTGTGCTACGCTGATAAACAAGGTAGTTAAAGCCCACTTACGGCGTCACGCTTGCTCTCCCGTGGGGGCTGCAGCGTCTGTCTCCAAACACATAATAGCATTGAAGTGTGCAGTTGGACATATCCAAGCAGTTTTTATCCACCATTAGTTTGAAATGGGTGGCATCTGCTTTGTGAACAGTGCATATGCGCCACCAGTTTTTCTTGGCTTTTTTTTGGCTGCTTCTTTTGCTTTGGCAACCCCCCACCCACCCTTGCTCAAAAGTTGCCCGTCATGTTGTAGTTGTAGGCACAGTCTCATACGGGCTCTCTAAATACCATGGTACGTTCCTTCTCACAGATGGTGGATTGTGCAGAAATCCCCTGGCCCTTATTCCGGAATGTTCTCACACCCACAGCCATCGTACAGTGACTTGAATAGACAAACAGACCTTACTTTCAGAGAACCTTTATGTCTACATGCATAAAACACTACTGTACTTCACTGCCGTTCCCAGTATTACAGTATTCCAGAGAGAAAATTGTTTGTTTATCTAACGAATATCTAATGAATAACATTCATCTCACGAATATCTGATCTGAGTACCAGACTAAACAAATGATGGAGGACACGCTTGATCCATGATCAAATTAACAATGTTTAGTTTCTATTTTAAGTGTTTATAATTCACTTCAGTCGTGAGTCATGATAAGCAGAAATTCATCCAAAAGAAATTTGCGTCGAAATTAGTTATAATGCCTGCCGTACTTTTGCAATTACACCCTTGGCTGGTTTCTTTGAGTCCTTTTTTTGAATTCATTTCCACTGACCTTTATGGAGCCCCAAATTGCGACGAGTATGAAAATAAGTTTCCAGGCCTGTTAATTGTTTTAGGCGGTGATGTGCGCAGAACTCCGGGGTGCGTCTGAATGAATGTAATTGTGATTCATTCTCCCTCCCGTGCTCCCTCGTCTGCCCTCGCTCGTTTCTATCTTGGGCCTTTTCTCTATTCTGCCTCTCCACTTTCCTTTTTTTTTGTCCTACCTCCTGCTCTGTCTCCATTTTCTTCCTGAGAGAACACACACACACACACACACACACACACACACACACACACACACACACACACACAACCTCCCTCGTTAGCAAGGTGAACAGTGTTAAGCGGGCTAGAAATAAAACCGGAAAAAAAAAAAAACCGAGGTCCCATTGAGTCTGGATCTCTGTGCTGTACACCTCTCCTCTGCTCATCCCTTGTCCTTTGTCGCCTCTCTCCCGGGTCTATCTTTCCCTATGCCCCCCCCCCCCCCCCCCCCCCCCCCCCCCCCCCCCCACCACCCTCCCCACCCGACCACCCAGACACAAAAGGCCGTAATGAATGGGAGCCAGGCCGCCACAATGTTAATTAATAAAAAAAAAGGAAACCGCTCCCATAATGGACTGTGACTGCATTGGTTAAGACGGCACGAGAGAGAGACGGCGAGATCGAGAGCGAGCGAGAGAGAGATAGTTAAAGAAAGGGACCGGCCATCTGTGTGATGGGCCGACTGAGACTTGACTAGGCATGACCCACCGAGAGCAGGTGACACACGAGCCATAGTGATTAGAAACCATGGGGTGATGGTGGGGGGGGTCTTTGAGGCGAAACGGAGGTGGAACGGCAGCCCCCATCTCCAAATTAATCACAGATGTCAATGTGTGTGCTCTCCTTAACCTTGTTCACTCACAAAGTTGGTGCGTTCCTCTTATTTTTATATTTATTTTCAACACCACTCGAGCCCACACAGTCCCTAGATGGAGTTCCAGAGGGTTCAAAAGGCAGTTGTAAGCCCATTACTTCCATTCAACCTTCGTTAAGACCATACGGCTCCAGGAAAGAGAGCTGCTGTTACCTCGTTTTTGAAGGCAGGTCTTGAGAAACACTCACTCGCCCGGGGTCATACTGTAAAGCACTGCACAATAGAGACCTCTCTTTTGCTCTTGTTCTCTCTCTCTTTTATTTATTTATATTGTCCGCCATGGAGAAGGAGTCGTATATACCAGGGCTGGCAGAGCAGGAATTGGTGCAGAGGCCTGTCAAGCGGGCTGACAAACTCATTCTTGGCCGCCAGCCGCTGGTTCCTGTCTGATGAAAATGTTACACTGCTCTCCGCCTGCCTCGGCCCCAGCCGTTCCCGGAACCCAGCTCTGAGTGGGTGGTTATTCTGTCATCATTTTGGGGAAGAGCACAGCGTGCATACACACACACACACACACACACACACACACACACACACACACACACACAGACTGCTGCGTGCAAACACAGCCAAAGCAACCTACCTTTTTCCACATACTTTATAATATATCTGCACATGTAATTGTGGCCATGCACACTATGATAAATGTACACACATTCTCAAACACACAAACACGGATACACATGTGCACACACACACACACACACACACACACACACACACACACACACACACACACACACACACACACACACACACACACACACACACACACACTCGGCCACGTGCACACAGACAAACACAACATTTACAAAATTGTGGACAGCCAGTCTGCATTCAATTTATTACTGTCTTCAACCGCTTGGCTGAGAGCCGACTGGGAGACGTAACTCATGGCCTTTTTATTAATAAAAAGTCTTGATTAAAGATGCAAACTGATCCGTGGCCATGACGCATGCAGCCTGTGTGCACTCATCCAAAAATGTATCATCGATTATATATGTTTGTTGCACTGTTGCCCTGGGCAACGATGGCAACGGTGAAGCCAGTGCGCTAGCTTGACCCAGCGGGTGGAAACGAATGAACGGCCGACGCTAACCCTCCCGTCCTGTGATCCTGACTAAACGACGCTGAAACACATCAGGACATTTGGCCACTGAAACTGGAGACAACGCCGGTTATACTATGTTTTAGCACGGGCTGTCGGTGCTTGTTTTACAATCACTTGTTTTGCCTGGCCGCCTCCCTCACCTGGCTGAGCACTCTGCAGTCCGCCCAGATCAGAGTGGGTGATTTCTGCTGTGGGGGCCCAAAGGTTTGACATGCACCATGATTAGATGAATTCCAATGGCCTGTACACGCTAAAAGGACCCGGTCATGCGGGCATTCCACAGTGTGTGTGTGTGTGTGTGTGTGTGTGTGTGTGTGTGTGTGTGTGTGTGTGTGTGTGTGTGTGTGTGTGTGTGTGTGTGCGCGTCTGCTTGTGCTCCGCGAGAAGGGTGGGTTACGGGGACAGCTGTGCTGCCATTAAGAAAGGAGAGGAAAAGTGAGAGGGGAGACGTAAAATAAATAAAAAACAAACAACCAAAATCAAGACCGCAATTGAGAGAGAGAGAGAGAGCAAGAGAGCGAGAGCGAGAGACGGAGGGAGCTACTCAGCAGGGGAAGTAACGGGGTCTGGGTCTAAAGGTGTTGAAAAGTGCCTCTACCTGAACGCACGGCTGAATCCTAATAACTGCTGAGCTGAGCAGGAGAATGAGAAAACATCGAAAGCCACACAGGCTCTATCTCTAGCTTTCTATTCCATCTCGCACCCCTTTTATTCAGGCAGCTGTGAAGGGCACACACCTGGCCGCCATCCGTCTAGACGCGCGGGGGCCCCCTTTGTGCACGCACACACACGTGTGTGTATTTGTCACACAGAGTCTGAGGAGAAGGTGTGTGTGCTTCTCTGTGTGCATGCGTTTGTATCTGCACTAGGCTGTTGCGGCGGTGTGTGTGCGTGTGTCCCTATCCACACAGGGAATGTATGTGTGAATGCACACTGCACGTATGCTCACGCTCATAAGACTTTGAGGACGGCATGCGTGTTTGCACACTCGGTCCGCGGTGTGCGTAATTACATCTCGCTCGCACGTGGTGACGTAAGTGTGTTAAGATAAAGGTATATTTTCCAGCAGGGGTCTCTGAGTTGATTGCTCACACTGGCCTGCTATTGTTCACGTGAACTTCACTGCCATGGCGATAGCTACGCACACAGCCTCAGCAATCTCCGGCTGACCAATCATAGGCTCCCCCACGCGGCTCTCCATCCACCACTCCCGTTCTGCCGTGCTTTAGAAGGCTCACTGGACCCAGCTTTCTGAACATTACCGTGGCAGGAGCCATTGTGGTTCAGCCTCTCAGTGCCTTAAATAAAGCCTCATTTATTATTTTAAAGAACAACTGTGGATAAACTTCTTACATTCTTTCTTTTCATACATACATACATATTCATACATACTTTCTTTCTTTCTCACTTCCTTTATTTATTTCTAGTTTGGAGGGGGGGGGGGGGGTGGCTTGGCTATTGGCTGCTGTTCAAAAGGTTTTGAGAGCAGTGAATGGAAATAATTTTTTCTAATGTTTTTTCTCAAATCTCTACCAGACCCGTTCCCATTTATCAGGCCACACCATTAAAGAAAAGACAAGTAAAGAAAAGCACGAGCTACGCTGCCAGTGCTTTGATGTTGTTGGTGTTATCCCCGCGCTGTTAGTGCGTTCTCACACACTCTCTGTTTGCTGTCTTTGGTTTCATAAAGGTTTGAAAGTCAGACGAGTCCAGCCCTGATCCCTGCTGCTTTGGGTTATTTTATTTATTTACTTCAAAGACATGGTTTGTAGGCCACTGGCTGAATGTATGAAGTGTTTTCTTTTCTTTGGGACGGGGAAGGTTTTTGATGATGGACTGATTTACGCACAAAGGACAATAAACCGTCACATCTCACCTGCCACAGAGCCCTGTGTGTGTGTGTGTGTGTGTGTGTGTGTGTGTGCGTGTGTGTGTGTGTGTGTGTGTGTGAGTGAATGTTTGCATATGTGTGTGCAATGCTTCACAACACCGGTAGCACCACCACCACCACCAACAACAACAGGCACTCACAACAAAAGGCGCCTTGTATTTCAAACACAAGGCTGTGCTGCTGAGAAGAAGCAGAGGGGCGGAGCAGGGGCAACGTCTGGTGCCGCTGATCAACCCAGGAGTCACAAATTATCCTTCAAAGTAGCAATGCCTCAACACATAAGGGAGGCAGGGTTGTTTCAGCGTCAAATTGCTATCTGCTGTTCCCCGAGGAGCCCCCTTTCACTCCGCCCTCCACATCCAGGCTGATCCACATAGCGACAGCCTTCTCCCAGCCACCGGGCCTGCTCCCGCTGGGCGCCAGGCCACAGGAAGAAAACCCAGCAGCGCACGCCGACGCTATGGTCAATTGAAAACGACAGTGGTGAAACACACGCCAGAGCTGTTCTCCATCACATTCTCCACCCCCCTTCCTCCACGTGCTCTACCTGAGGCCTGCCTGCCTGCCTCTCTGGGGTCCCCTTTCATTCCTTTCCCACTGATTGGGCGCCGTGTTGTTGTTTAGCGGGCGGTATTGACTTCTAGGTTAGCCCCTATCGGCGCACTACACAGCCGTGTCTAGCGTTTCCCGGTAAACTTGATGTCGCTAAACACACGCACAGCGGGCAGGCGGTAAATGGTATCCCTTTATGTTGGGCCATGGCGTTGTCGATGTAGTTATACATTTCAGGATTAGACGTCAAAGCAGCAATGATTTTGTGACTTTGGCATTGGGGGAGTGTGGGTTAACATAAACTATAAACTCAACACAAATACAACGGAGCTAACTGGTCGCTTGTTATCTTCCCCTTCCTCGTCCTCCTCTTTGACCGCCAGCAGCCGGACGACGAGGACCTGATGCTGACGCCCGACGGCACGCGGGAGTTCATGACCTTTGAGATCCCTCTGAGTGAGTCAGGCTCAGCCGGCCTGGGGGTCAGCGTCAAGGGCAACCGCTCCAAGGAGAGCCACGACGACCTGGGCATCTTCGTCAAGTCCATCATGAACGGTGGCGCGGCCTGCAAGGCAAGTGACCCTTGAGTCCACCGGTGACACTTTACACTCAGGGTACTACATCCGTTAGCCACAAATTAATATTAGTTAACACTGTTATTAGTATTATGATATAGCATCAGCATAGGGGATATGGTTAGTGGGTATGGGTTAGGGTTAACCCCAACTCTATTAAATAATGTATACATTAATGCTTTAGTGAACGTGAACAGCATTGCCTTAGCTAACATGATCACCATTACTAAACATGAACACTATTAGTTAACATGGAGACTATTTGTAAAGGATTGCTAGACCATTATTTAACTGTTGTTGGTTAATGCTTACTTCTGCATTAACTAATGTTAACTCATCGTTCATCAATGTTCCCTCACTGTAAGGTTTTACAGTGACCCTAAAGTCCTGAACGATGTGAAGCATGGCCTTTATATTTTACATTGCTGCTTTACATTTTATTATTGACAATCAATTTTTGATATGGTGTTGCTGCCAGGGAAAATGTTCAGCTGACTTTTGTGGGCTTTTCTTTTCAGTATTTTTTTATTAAGGACCCCATCAGTATGCTGTATATTATTATGCAATTTAAAATCCCCTCCTCCCCTCTCTGGGATCGTTAGAAGCCATTTCCTTGTTAAATTGTTCCTGAATGCAATGAATGAGGGTAAGGTGTGGGGTGAAGTATCACTTCATCCAGTGCGTCGTTAACAAGTACAACGCCGGGATACAGTATGCTGCGGAGGGCAATGGGGAAGAAGAAGAGTACATTTAAACACATTTCAAAACCATTTTCACAACTGGACATTTGCGCACATTATGTAAAAAAACCTTGAACCCCTTGAAGACTTTCAACATCTCAACTCCCCGCTGCCGTTAATGTTTAGTGCACAAGAACAACATGTTATTCTGCACACGGCCATTTCACCTATGAAACCAATTTGCTCTCATTTTTGAGGGGAACATTTGTAGTTTTCGTGCGAGCCTCCTCAAAAGAAAGCCGTCGTCGGTAACACAGACGACAGGATTTGTCCTGAATCGGACCGAAGCGGCATGGTAACTCTAACTGTCTGTCTGACGCCTCCCTCGGGGCCCTGCAGGACGGACGCCTGCGTGTCAACGACCAGCTGATCGCCGTCAACAGCGAGTCTCTGCTGGACATGACCAACCAGGAGGCCATGGAGAACCTCCGCACCTCCATGTCCGTGGAAGGCAACAAGAGGGGCATGATCCAGCTCATCGTGGCGCGACGGGTGGCCCAGAACAACGAGGTAAACTAATGCTGTGGTTGGGGGTGAACCGTGGTCTATATCCGCTGCCATGAAAATGTTCTCATTGTTATTCCAGTCAGGTCTGACTGATGCCCCTCTGTGCTGTCACTGGTGGACGCACACACACACGCACTCACTCACTCACTCACTCACTCACTCACTCACTCACTCACGCACTCACTCACTCACTCACTCACTCGGTCAAACAGACACACGTACTGTACATAACACTTGTCCACATCATCATAATGCAACGGTGGCCACACACACACACACACACACACACACACACACACACACACACACACACACACACACACACAGGGAAACAACCCTACATTTCACGATTGTTAATTCATCTTCACATTCAGACAAGCTTGATGAGAGGGAGAGAAGAGAGAGGTAAGAAGAGTTTTTCTATTGCTGGAGATTTTCTATTGGAGTGGCCTTGCCAGCGGGGGTAATCTGTCAACCCTCAGATGTTTAGGAGCATTGAGACGGCAGGGGGAGTGTGAACCTTTAGGATGAGGCCACTGCCATGCTAATCTTCAACCACACCATTTCCTATGTGAGATTCAGGTGATAACACCTGCCGTCTGGCAATCTGTGCTAGGTGTGTGTGTGTGTGTGTTTGCGGTATGGTGTGTGTGTGTGCAGTGTGTGTGTGTGTGTAGTATAGTGTGTGTATGTGTGTGTTTGTTCTTTTGCATCTGTGTTTATGTGGGCTTATACTCCTGTGACAATTTGTGTGTGTGTGTGTGTGTGTGTGTGTGTGTGTGTGCCGACCCCACCGAAGGCCCTGAAACGATATCTAAGAGACACTCCATTGACTTTTGATTGACAGGCCTGGAGAAATAAGGAGGTAAGATGAAGGCAGATAAAAGAAGATGCATGCAGCCTGATGTGGGCTTGTTAGCCAAGACCTTTGAATGCAAGGCAGTGGCCCGTTGGAGAGTAAAGATATGGGCGGATATTTTAACATAAATGAATAGCCCAATACGTACGCACCCATTTAAATTTGCTGCTCTTTCAAATCTTCAAATTCCACTCTTTTAAGTGGTGGTGTTTGTTCATATTATGATTTTTTGCTCCACACACTGCAGTAGAGGGTCTGTTGAAATTGAGAGTCTGTTGAAATTGAAACAAACAGGAAGGTTGTGATTGCAGAAAGTCACGTGTTTGAATGTGTGAAATGTGTGAATCGTGTATCTCACATCCAATCACAGCAAACACGGTTGCACACACACACACACACACACACACACACACACACACACACACACACACACACACACACACACACACACACACACACAAATTTGCACAAACATACTGGCTCTGTCTCGCATTCATAGTTACACACACACACATACACATATATATGCTTACAGACATACTCCACTCAAACATGCACGGATGCATGCGCACACACACACACACACACACACACACACACACACACACACACACACACACACACACACACACACACACACACACACACACGTGCATGTGCACACAGCCGGCAGCCAGAGGTTGTAGATCAGGTTGGATTAGCGTTTGGTGGTGACTGTAATTGGCGGCTGTGTCCTGTGGCTGTGTGTCAGTGGGGTAGGGGGCTTGCTGAGACTCTGCCCTTCACCTTCCAGCTGCAGCCCCCTCGTCAGTAGAGATGATGCACACCAGCTCTCCACCCTACACTCATCCTAACAACTGGCCTCGGGTACATTTTATGTCCTCTCATCTTCTCCTCTCCTGTCTCCCTCTGCTCCCTCTTTTCCTCTCATCTCCTCTCTTCTCATGCTCCTCCCTGTCATCTCATCCTCTCTCCTAATCTCTCCTCCTCTCTCCTCTATTCTCCTCTCACCCCCCCCTCCCCTCTCCCATACCCGCCTCTCTTCTCCTCTAATTCCCTCCCTTCTCTGCTCTACTCTGCTGTCCCCTACTCTCCTCTCCCCTCCTCTCCTCTCTTCCCCTCTCCCTTCCTCTCCCTCCTCTCCTCTCTTATATTTTCCTCTCCCTTCCTGTCCATCATGGACCTGCGGGTGTATGCTGTTAAAACAAGTGGTGGGTGGAGGATGGTATGGAAACGGATGGTGTTCCCTTGGTACCTGCGGGGTTGAAGGTTGGATTCCTCCCGGATGGGGTGTCTCTGTGCTACACATAATGTGTAGAGTATTAGTTCTCTCACTGGGTTTGCAGGTGGAGAACATAAAATCCCCTAATGCACCCCTCTGCTCCGATTGGTCCATTTTAAATTCTGTTAGCTGACAGGTTTCCTCAGGGTCACTTCTCACTTACCTCTCTCTCTCTCTCTCTCTCTCTCTCTCTCTCTCTCTCTCTCTCTCTCTCTCTCTCTCTCTCTCTCTCTCTCTCTCTCTCTCTCTCTCTCTCTCTCTCTCTTCACTTTGAAGTGCACAACCTACCCATCTTCTCCTCCTCTCTGGGAGCATAATCCCCTGAAATAATCCACTCTCTTCCTCCTACACCCCACCTCCCTCCCTATTCCTCCCATTTTCTCCTCACAGCCTTCTTCGTCGCCCATCTCCCATGAGAGAGAGAGGAAGCGTTAGAGAGAGAGAGAGAGAGAGAGAGAGAGAGAGAGAGAGAGAGAGGAAGCATGAGAGAGAGAAAGAGAGCGAGAGAGCGAGAGAGAGACTTGGCTGGAGGATTCCTGTCCCTCCAGGGGGTGGGTACAAACCCGGGTTCACGCCGGTGCTATCAGCTCACCGGTCCCCTCTCCTAGTCCACTTAATCCATGTCTAGCAGGCTGGCCAGAACCGATGGATACTGTGTGGCGACTAACTCCGCACAGTGAGAGCGAGGGAGGAGCCCCAGCAGTCAGTATGACAGATATACGTCCATGTGACAGTCCGCAGATGAAGATTGGCCTGCAGGAAGACAGTCCGATGGCATAGCGGCGCTAAGACGCTAGCAAGCTGTCGCACCAGCTTTTCCCGTTGATGCTGCACAGAGATGGCAGGAGGGATGAGGTTCACTGCAAGGCTGAAACGGAAGGGAGGGGAGGGGGAATAAGTAAGTTTTATCATACTGTATCGCCGCTATAGGGGCTCGCACTTGGTAAGCAGAGAAAAATAAGCTGAATGGTTTATTGAACGCACTCACAAATCCCAGACCGGGGAAGAACAAAATATAATCAGAAGAACCGTAAAGTGTTGGCCTAGCCTGCCCAGCTGTCTGCGGTGTAGACCCTAGCGTCTGGTCAACAGTGAGCCTAGCGCCAGCTTTACTCTGTCTGCTGGTCCTAATGGGACAGCCGCCAAAGATTGGGATCCATCAATGTCTGTAAGGGGGAGGAGACGGACGGCCAAGCCTCTAATACATGTTTCTTTTTTGTTATTGCTATGTTTCCATAACGCGCGCCTCCATTCTACGTATGAAAACCATGCAATGCTTTTGACCGCGTTCTTTGCCACCGTGGTTAGTTCCAGACCACAGATGATAGTGTAGAAGCCTAATGTACAAGCATCACACACACACACACACACACACACACACACACACACACACACACACACACAAGAACGTGCACATCCAAATAAACCCACACCCACACAGACACACACACACACACACACACACACACACACACACACACACACACACACACACACACACACACACACACACACACATCCACATAGAAGTGGACACAAGGACTAAACCAAGGGACCCGCATCCAATAGGACCCGAGGATGGCTATCTCCCCACGGACCCTCTCATTGTGAGAGACAAGTGCTCCGAACCGCCTGTTTACGCGTTTCCGTGGTGACCCCATACTCGGAGCACGTCTGCGGTGGAGGGCCTCTGTTATTTTGGGTGCTATTAAGCGTTGACAATGAACAGCCTTGGCCTTGAGATGGTATGAGTGTTTTTTAAGGCCGTGTCCACTACGGGCTGCTAATAGGGTGGACCCAGCAGGGCTCAGGAGGAGTTGAGTGGTAAACAGAGTCTAAAGTAATATCACCATCCTGATCACGCACCGGATAATTTCAGTTGAAAAAACAAAAAGAGCATGCTCTTTCGTTGTGCGTTGTTATGTTATAACATGGATGGTGTTACGATCACGGGGGGTGGTAGCGGACCTAAAAGCATGACACAGGTGTTTATTGAGAATCCGGGGAAGGGGGGGGGGGGGGGGTGGCAGGAGAATAGTGGGAATCTGTTACAGGTCTGGTGGAGTCCTGACGGAGGGGCCAAGGAGCATGGAACTGGGGAACAAGGAAACACTGGTTAGAAGGGTTGACTGAATAGTTCTTCGGAACGAAGGATTAGACAGAGAGGCCACAAGAAGATACAAACTATTCAGGGTCTGTTAAGATCGTCTGGAGAACCGGGGTTGATCTAGAGGGAGCTGATTGGTGATTGCCGGCAGGTGTGTGGAGTTGATGATGCCAGCAAGTGTGTGGAGCTGAATGGAGAGAAGGCTAGGAGGAGTTTGTGACAGATGGAATGTGATATATGCAGTGTTTTCCCAAATGGCGCCTTCCTCACGCTTTAGACCGTAGATGTCCTTTATTAGTGGGAGAATTCACATTCCGCCTTGCTGGGTGCGCCCTGGTGTCCCCGGTTTGAAAAAGTGTCACGTTGACCCAGATAGTCATGTGATATGATTGGTCACTGGCAATTTGTTTGAGGCGTTTCAACCCCTACTTTGGGGGGACATGGTAATTTCTCTTTCTATATCTCAGTTCCACTAATGCATGGCCATGTGCGTGCAAGCAATCACATATATTCTCGGAAAAAGTAATTCCGCTTCTATTAATTTACCCGCCCGCTTTTCCAAATGCTCATCATTTCTCTGCGTCCAGCTTCAGTCATCTTATTTGCACTGTGAATTTGACTTGTCCCTTGACGTCGCTCAACTAAATGATCTATATGGAGTACACAGTACTCTGTTACACATTTCCCTGCACACTCCTTGACCGGTTCCCAACTGACAACTGGTATGGTACCATACCACAGTAATTTACTTTTTCTTTGCATTCCCCAATGCATATTAAGTTATCACATAGATCTCAGGGAGTAAAGTGCTGAGACTGTTTTTCAAAACCACTACACTAATGCTGCGTTCCAGGGATACTTTTCAACCCGTAAGTAACGACTTAAGTCACGACTCACGACACGGTAGCGTTCCAGGCAAGTCACAAGTCACGACAACAAACCCTTCTGCGGCTCTGTGGGCTATACATTCTCTGGCTATACTACAAACCTCAATTAGCGGGTTAGCGAGGTATGTTGCGCTCAAAGCCAGGGTATGCTGTGACACGAAAGTGGCTGTTTTAGCGCCACTGTATCACCATGGTGTCTAGAGCAGTTGTTTTAAAAGCACCACCTACTGACCAATCAATTATCTTGAAAAATAAAATTATCTCACGTGTAAGATTATGTCATATATGTTACAGGGGGAGCTCTGCCTATCCAAACATTCCCGCAGGTGCATTTAACACTATGCGTGCCAAAATTCCACTTATATGGAGGTTCATACCATAAAACATGTCCTAACAACCGATTTATTTGATTTTATAGATAGTACCAACAGAGGCCGCCATAGTTGTTTATGTGTGTGACGTCAAAAGCTTTAACTGGGAGTACATTGATCTTGTACGAGTTCACAGGTAGTGAGTCACGGGTTTGACTACCTTTCCAGGGCACTTTCACGGGTAGAAGGTTGTGAAAACACGAGTTGCGGGTTGCCTGGAACATGCCATTATTACTGCCTTACCAAGAGGGCTGGACAATACTGAAACACTCCTAGAATGACATACTGTATGTCATGTATCAGACACAAATTGCAGATGTATCTCACTCTGGTTCTCTATCTGCATGTGTGGTCTCTGCATACTGATCTTTGATTCTGTTAAGCAGTTTACCATGATATGCACTCACTCCCTAACTCACTAAAAAATTAATACATTTCTAAATGACACTCTGTAAGCATCCTTTCCTCCTGCAACGGGCAATTGTGTTTCGACATGGGTCTTTCAGTTCTGCTTTGCTCTGCGAAACATGCACCGGCTTGGGGAACCCTTTCGCAACTTTCCCAAATCGAGAGACTATCTTCACTTTGCGTATCTATCGATTTGAATCTCACCAGTCTACTATTTTTATCATTGCTTCGCTCTGCTATATGTTCCTCGTGATAATACATTGAGCTTAGAGCCTTGGGAGCTGGCACGGTTATCACTTTAATCCTTAACACACATTCGCTGTATCCCCCTCCCCTCGACTGTTTAATTCCACTTAATAAAATGAAAGACACTTCCAATTTTCTTTTTCCCCTCTCTTCATCCCTCATTTTTTGCACGTCTTGGCAGAAACATGCTTACACAGCTTGAAGGCGAAACACAAAACTGTGATGTTAAGCATTATTTTCGCTTGACCACTTGAAATTAGTTTTAAGTTCAGCCACCCCTAATTAGTGAAACACTAAAATCTAATTATTGGGATATGGAGGCACTGCAGGGACGACAATTGGGTTTAGGCAAATGCAGAAGGCTTTATTTTACATGGGACTTGTTTTTTTTTCTCTCTGTTTTCTTAATCCAGTGGCAAAGACGCGGCAGCAACCCACTGCCCTCTGTGTGTGTGTGTGTGTGTGTGTGTGTGTGTGTGTGTGTGTGTGTGTGTGTGTGTGTGTGTGTGTGTGTGTTTTATTTAGATTTTGTTGTAAAGACTTGTTAAGGCTGCTGTCGTATTTCCTTGGCGAGCTAAGGGTCCATTAGTGGTAAATGTGTGTGCCGTCCTTCTGCAGTGGAGAGGTCTGAAAGAAGAGAAAAAAACAGAAAGTGGACCTCTAATGAATGTCGATGCCTTTGAAGGGATGGAGGCGGACTGACTGGTTAAGAACCGCATGGGGCCCCACAGGGATGACAGGGGCCCCCCGGTGGCCAGAATCAACGCAGATAGAACAGAGTTCTGTTAGCGAAGCGAGGCAGGGATGGCAGTGGGCGGGGGGGGCTCTACCCGGAAAGATGAAAGCCGTACACCTTAGCTGCATGCTAATAGGCTAGCATTTTGCGAGCATAGCAAAGATAGCCTATGCGTAAGTGAAAAACTCCTGCTCCAGCACGCTAGGATGCTTGTTTGGCACACCCACCGACAGCCTCTGTGTAATTAATGCCACGGCTTATGCGTCGCTTTAATTCAGCGAAGGGAACGTTTATGCAAAGAGACAAGTGGGAAGGAAGTGGCTGGCCAAACAAAAGAGCATCCCCGGGCGCCGGAGTGAGGTCTGATCGATAGGGCTCGGAAGAGGGCCATCAATCAGACCTCGGCCAAGTAAATTATGGTTTTATTAGTATTGAGTCTGGAGCCGACCACCACTGGGAGAGAGTGAGGCCGGGAGACTTTAAAGCATTAGTGTAACTCCCATCCACTACCGTCCCCCCCCCCCACAACAGAGAGGAAGACGGGAGCGCAACAAGAGATTTGTGTTCAACGTCCTCCCATAACGCCGTAATGGGCGAGTGGTCCGGCCGTCATTTGATCCCAACAAGAGACATCGTGAGCGCGAGTGATTTATGCGTTACATACATTGGGAATGTGCGTCTGTATTTGTGTGTGCGTGTGTTTATTGTGAGGTGCACAGTTGCACTCTGGGAGGTGGAGTTTATTTTACGGCAATGACTAGACGGGAGGGGGTGGGGGGGGGAGGGTCTGGGGGGGTGGGGAAAGTTGATGGTCTAAGTACAGAAATCCATTCCCAGTCTTCCTCCTCCTCGTCCGTATTCCCAGCTGTCTCTCGGAGGGCCTAACTCATTTAGGGAGCGGCAGGGGAAACTCAATAGGACCAATAGAGGGAATAATATATTGAATCAGCCTGCTGAGTGGGCTACGCAGTGCAGCTTCTTGTGGTCCAGAATGTGTGCTTCGGGGGGGGGGGGGGGGGTGGAAGACTCAAGTGTTTTTGAGTGGTGCCGACGGTGGGATCCGCCGACCTGGGTGGGTGGGGGGAGTGCAGGTGGAGGGGTGTCATGTGTGTGAATGGCAGGGTGATTTTAGGCCCCGTGCTTCAGTACACTTTGTATGAGCATGTTTTTCACATGTGCTTCGAACATCGTGGTCGATAGGCCCCATGATTACAGCTAACTTGCCAAACCGCAAAGTTATCGGATATCGTTATTATTTTCATAGGCTTAGGGTTACTGTGTGGGTCGGGCAGTGAGATTAAGTCTCTGGGATTGTTGTAAATCAATCTCGCTGTTACATTAGTCGGATTTGCGTCCAGTGTGTATCGAGTGTTCTCAAGACACACGTTTGCTGGGTTGAGGCCTCGGTTGGAATGTATGGTCATTGGATTACCTGATAATATGGAAATGTAGTCCGGGCAAGGGTGTGTGGGTATGTAGGGTTTTCTGCGCGCGTGTGTGTGTGTGTGTGTGTGTGTGTGTGTGTGTGTGTGTAGCATTGCTAGCCTGCCCTATCTTAATAACTACTTGCATGGTCTTTATCCAAACACTGCAGCAAAAGTTGACGTCACGTTAAGGAGCGACCGTGCATATCGCAAAACCACCTCGGCCGGGCTGAACCCTGGACCCCTGAACCCTGGTCCCCTAGGAGGAGGGTCACAGCGTTCTCTCTAAACCGCCGTTGCTGTCTGCATGGCCATCTACAAGTCCTGTTGTCCATGTGCGGGTGAATGGGGTTGGGCTGTAGTACAAAATCCAATTGGATAAAAAAGTATGGATAAAAAAAAAATTGGAATAAAGTCACAGGAATTAGACGTTAGAGTCTTTGAAAAAAAATACAGTGAAGTATTTGTATTTTGGTGGTGGTGCTGGCTAGATTCTCGCAATGCGGCATGTTTGTGTTTCCTGAGGCAGGATGCAGCATCTTACGGGCTGCAATCACAGCGTTACGGTGAGGGTTGACTGGATTAGGTTCCATGGCAACGGCCTGTGGCTTGGGGGGGAGGGGGGTTTGATTGCAGGAAGTGTACCAAGTAGACCTTATGGGACGTGGTTGACAGCTTATAACCCGCCCTGTCAACATGCAGCCTCTTCTACCTCAATAAGTTCTTAAGGTCATTGATGAACCGGTGAGGGAAAAGGTGGCACGTGTGCACACACACACACACACACACACACACACACACACACACACACACACACACACACACACACACACACACACACGTGCATATGCAGGCTTTGCAAGCCCACTGGGGACTGAAGTCTTGACCGGGCTCAGTGTGAACCACCATGCTCTCACCTTTCCCTAAAGTCAACAGGATAATCCACTGAAAATGACTAGATTAAGACGGATGAAGTGGCCGCTGAGAGGTGGGGGTGGTGGGGGTGGTGGTGGAGGAAGATAGCACTGTAGAAGTCACACCTCTGTTAAGACACAGATGAAGATAAAAGGGAAAACACTTGTGCAGAACTAAATCATCAAGAGATACACACACACACACACACACACACACACACACACACACACACACACACACACACACACACAGCGGCATGCACATGTATTATTTATTTATATATTTATTACACATTCATTGAATATGTTAAGGCCCCAGGTCAGATGACTGTACTGAAATGTATATATATATATATATATATATATAAATAAATGGAAGCAGACGCTAGCTGTCATACAATGAGATAGTCCAGAAGCCCTGTTTAACGCTTCAAAAGAGGACTCCATTGCGTTCCATGTGCTGAGTTAAATGTCGAAGGATGAGGCAGAAGTCAGTATTCAAGAGTCACACTTCCAGATAATAAAAACAAATGATTACCGGGAACAAAGAGAGGACGTATTAACCACGACTAGACACATTAACTGTAGGATGCCAGGGCTTCCATTTCTCCTTGCAACACCTTTCATGTCGGCAATTTGCTGTAAGACAGGGGTAGGCCATGTTTTAAACGTGTCTGCAGCTTTCATTTTCCCTGTCTCGCAGAGAAAGAAAAATTGGCATGTTCCGTACGGGGTACTTTTCTTATCATGGCATGTACCTTGCTTCAATGTGCTCCTCAACGCATTTTCCTTTGTCGTTCCTTTCTTTGCATGTTCCAATGGTGTTTTTAACCAGATCATCACCTCCTTGTCTCTCTCTCTTTGCAGTGATTACAAATAAGCTAAATGGTAGGAGACAGAGGGTGCATTGAAAAAAACCCAACTTCATTTCCAAATAAAACTGATTGAGGCTAAATCAGGTGGAGCCGTGGTTTTTATACTAACGCTGGCAGGAGCAATGGACCTGATTGTAATTGCAGTGACCCCCTAGTACTTCTGATTTACATGGACACACATGCATACATCACGGACACCCAAGCATGCTGTGAAAAAGAGTTTCCTTGATGCGCAATGCTGTTGGTAGAAAAATGTATTTTTACTTAAAACAAACAGCACCACAACAGTCCTTTTGCTTGCACAACTGAAGTGTCCATCCAGTGTAGAACTCTGACCATTTTAAGGAGCACCGCAATGGGTGTGGCTCAATTAACGTATGAGCCCCAGCTGCAGACTATTACATCAACAGCCAGACTGGAACATGTGCATCTTTTAAATCATGGTTTAAAACAGTGAAGATGCCATTCACATCTCCACATACACACACGCATGCACACACGCACGCACACACACACACACACACACACACACACACACACACACACACACACACACACACACACACACATGCACACATACACACACACAGACATATGCACGCTTACACATGCATTCAATTACTACCCATAAACATGCACGTCAACACAATGAGATACGCACTCACTCTTGCAAACACACACACACACACACACACACACACACACACACACACACACCGCCCTAACCTCCTAACCAAACACTGGTCAGATAAGACTCCTGCACTCCAAACTTCATTAAAGCACTCGTTTATATTAAACAGCCGATAAATCCCCCGGGCAGGGAGCCCTGTCTCTGGAGGCCTGCTCCCAGCTCAGCAGCCCCCGGACCAAACTAGGGGGAGAGGATCACCTTCACAGCACTCAAATAACCCTAGGAACATTTTCATGTTTAGTTTTATTCTCCCTCTCGTCTCTTTTTTCTCCTCCACCACCTCCACCTCTTCCTTCTCCTCTTCTTCTTTTTCCCACTTCTCCTACTCCTCTTCCTCTCCTTCCCCCTTCTCCTCTTCCTCTTATTCCTCCTCTTCCTCTTCTTCCTCCTCATCCTCTTCCTCTTATTACTCCTCCTCTTCTTCATCTTCCTACTGCTCATCCTCCTCCTCCTCCTCATCTCCTTGGGTCAGTGTTGTTCTCATTTATCTTCCGTTCTCCCTACACTTTGATGGCCATTCAAAGCCCCATAAAAACAACATGACGTATTTCTCAAAAAGTACACAAACACGTTGCTTGCATACAAATTGCACATCAAACCATTTTACATAATTTGCAATTATATTTCTCAGCTGTTCAATATCAGGATGCCAGACATTTCCATTAAATTATGCTATAACCCATTATTATTAGCAAGTGTTTATGATGGTAATGTGTTCATTTAAAAGGAAACATGATTCATTTATTTTTTTGAAAGCACTGACATAAAAAAAATAAGCTAAACAGAACATGGCCACCATTTTCTATTTAGCAGATATTTTTTAGTGTCCATCTTTTAAGTCACCCAGGCTAAGGAGAGGTGCTTCGAACATTGAGATTGTAAAAGCCAACCACAAACTGGCCAGCTGATTTCATTCATTAGTCTGTGCTTGTGATCAGATCCAGATGGTCAGAGATTTTGCGTATCCCTCTTGGTTTGTTACTGTTAATAATTAGTTAAAAGTAAAATATATTTTTTTAAATAAATAATCTAAGAAAGTTTATCATCTCATCTTTATCTGCCATTGCACCATTCTTGTCTTGGGTGAATCAATCCATGGCTCTGAGATTCTCTTTCCTTTGGTATGTCCTATGCATCCTTTTAGTAAATGGTGAGCTGGGAGTGTGTGAATAGGGCATATTCATGTAGAGACGTTGCCATTTATTTTGTGTTGTCTAGGCTTTAAAACTCATTGACCCATTTTCCTTTGAAACACCTGCACGTGGCGAGCAGACTTGCGGGGTCCTAGGCCGGGCCAGGCCTGCGGCATCAGGCATCGAGAGGACAGTAGGCTGGGTACTCAGCGGTGCGGCTCATCGACCAGGTGGCAAATGTCACCGGTCCATTTAGCGGCTGTCATTGTCAGAGACAGGTGTCTATAGGTGCAATGGGAAATCCATGGGCCTCAGACCGCTCTACTGTAAGAGGCGTTTCACACTGCTGAGTCAGAAAATACCGACACGAGATGTAAGGCCATGCTTCTTCCCCCTCCCTCTTAATATCGATTGCGCCGGCTTTCGGAAGCTGTGTTTAATGAGAGACCTGCACAGTGGGGGTCCGCACGCGGATGTCCGATAAGTCAGTCTGAGAGTTTGCGTGTGTGTCTCTATTTTTGAATCTCCTTTGGAGCCTCACACATTTTAACCCCGTCCGCGGCCCTCTCCTGTCCCTCCAGGAGGCCCCTGGCAGCCCGCCGGTGCTGGAGCATTCTCTGAGTTCCCTGACTGACGACCGAGAGCGGTGCATCTCGCACTCCCTCTATGGCACCATCGCCGGCCTGGACGACGTCTCGGGGCCCCGTGCCACCTCCATCGGACGCATGGGTGAGCATCGGAGCATGGCTCTCAACATATCTGTCCCTATCTGTCTCTCTTTGCCTGCCTCTCTCTCTCTCTCTCTCTCTCTCTCTCTCTCTCTCTCTCTCTCTCTCTCTCTCTCTCTCTCTCTCTCTCGGACACTTAAATACTTCCTGGAGGCCCCATGCTAGGAGCTACCACCTGAGAGCCTGACCCCTTCACCTTAGTTTCCCCATCCCCATTCATTCATTCCCTGTAGAATCAACTTGTTAATGAAACTACATCTAACATCTAGCTGCATATATATATATATATATATATATACATATATATATATATATGCAGCTACAGTATGAACATGTGAAAATGTGTCTCGGAGCCGAAGGGCAATGGATATATATGTAGCTATACAATGTCATCACATAACCGCACATAACTTAAAGTGTGATACAAAATGTCAAAAAAAGTCAAAATCAAAACGGCAACCATGATGATGTGACGATGTGATGATATGATATATATATATGATGATATATATATATATATATATATCATGATTGCTGTTTTGATTTTCAGACATTTTGTATCACACTTTAAGTTATGTGCGGTTATGTGATGACATTGTATAGCTACATATATATCCATTGCCCTTCGGCTCCGTTCATACGGTACTTTATTAGACTTTATTCACTCATCATACTCGGCGGTATCCACCCCCTATTATTTTTGTTCTGATCTCCGTACCCTTCAGTGCTTCTACTCAATGTGTTGCCTCCGTATCCCTTCCTACCTGCCCCCCTCCCATCCATTCCTCTTACTCACTCACACTTAATCTCTCACCCGCTCACTCGTTCACTCTCTTTTAATCACTTCCACCTTGCCATTCCTTCCCTATTGCCTCACCAAGTTGGACCCGATGACTCCATCCATAACGGCACCCCTTCCCTAACAACACGCACGCACGCACGCACACACACACACACACACACACACACACACACACACACACACACACACACACACACACACACACACACACACACACACACAAATGGGATGTCTCCACATGCCAGAAAGGAGGTGGTGTCAGAGGCATCTGATGACTAATTAAACTTTGGATCAATAGGGGGCTCTCTGACCTGCTTTGAATGACACACACACAGACACACGCGCACACAATGACACACACACACACACACACACACACACACACACACACACACCGTCACACACACACACACACACACACACACACACACACACACACACACACACACACACACACACACACACGCGCACACACACACGCACACACACAGCATCTCCCTCTCTCCACCTGTCTCTACCCATCATGTCCCTCCCCCACCCCGATACATCCCCCATATACTGTGCATGCTATGTAGTCTGTTAGGATCACTTTGCCCTGTCTTCCCCTTTCAATTTTATTTCAGGGCTTTGTGAGTGTGGGCTCCTCAGAACGCAGCGCCGCCGTTTCAAACGACCGAGCGCGGGGGCGCAGACGCTCCCCTGTCTGGGTTGTTGTGTTTTTTTTCTTCCTTCTTGCCGGAGGGGGGAGGGGGGGGGGGGGGGGGGGGGGGGCAAAAAAAACTAAGTTCAATGGTGTTTCACAGCAGCAGTGTCTCTCCCACCTGAGAGTGAGAGTGGAAAGCAAATGAGTGAAGCAGGAGGAAGAGGAGGGGAGAAAAGTTTGGAGGGAAAAGTTTGCCGAGATGTTTCGTCTTTCTAGTGTGTGTCGCATGCGTGTGTGTGTGTGTGTGTGTGTGTGTGATAGAGAGAGCGAGAGAGAGTGTGTGTGTGTGAGTGTGTGTGTGTATGTGTGTGTGTGTGTGTGTGTGTGTGTGTTTGTGTGTGATATACGCTCTGTGTATGTGTGTGTGTGTGTGTGTGTGTGTGTGTGTGTGTGTGTGTGTGTGTGTGTGTGTGCGTGTTTGCGATAGACTCTCTTTGTGTGTGATGGTGTGTAGCGTTGTGTGCCTGAGCTCTGCGCTCTTAGATCTCTTGACTTGGACGCGTCTCGCAGGGTGAAAGTGTCACTCAATGTTATTTATTTATCTTTCCCTCGGCGCGCTCTAGTTAGCATTAGCGCTGCACCTCATTAGCGCGTGTGCATGGTCGTTTGACACGCCAACGCAAAAAATATTCAAGATTATGTCTTCACTTACAGCTCAGCCCTCAACCTAAAGCTAACCTATTTTCCCTCTGCTCCGGATCAGATCAGGCTCTTCAAAAAGCCATGCCTCGTATTCGCGGGGATTTTGAGCGACGGCGTGTTATTAATATTCAGCTTTGAACACACATCACCTGTTTAAAACGCTGTGAGTTACGTGCTGCTCAGACAACCCGGTCCTGCTCTCTACAAATACGGCCGTCTGTGTGGGTGTGTCGGGTGGATACTGAGATGTGCCCGGCAAGGTCAGGACGGTGACCTTCTCAGCTTCATGAGGCGTATGTGTAAGACCTAAATGACCCAATCATGACTGGACATATATTACATCATGGCAGTCATAGGGCCTGACACACAGTGACTCACACAATATGCCGTGCATTCGCATCACGTGTTTGCATATCTGTCCCGCACACATTTCTACTAAACCCTACCTCACCGATTAGACCCCCCCCCCCCACCCGGATGTCAATATAGATTTGTGCACGCATCTCAAACTGCCATACCAAGCCTCTATTTACAGGGTCAATATCCATTTTTTTTTGTTAGTGTCAGGGCACCGATTACTGTCCAAACTGTCATCTGACCCCCTGAGGCATGCCAGAGGAACACAGTCTGGCAGGCTAACCCGATCAGGTTATATCTGGCGCCCCCCCACCCTGCATCTATTACCTGGGGGGGTTTGCGTCATCCCTAATGGTCCGGGGGACACTGAGGTAAATGGAATTGAATGGTTATGCTACAGGAGAATTAAGACCCGACCCTGATTGTGACTTATTGCGCGTGGCAGCAAGTCAATAGTGGCTGAAATTGTAAACTCAGTGCGTCTGCCAAGCCATTATTGTTATTGCCAGCCTCTCTGTCTGTGACTTAAAGAAACTAAAAGAAACATGGAAAAAAGGCAAACGCATGCCCCCCCTCCCCTACCTCTGGGTTATTGATTTGCACTCGTTTTGCGTTCTCGCTGCCAGTGTGTGTGAGCCCCAGGTAGCAGCCCGCCCCACCCCCCCCGAACCAGCTGCCCGGAGACCGTCTCCAGGGCGGCTGGATAGGTACGCCTGTTGCTTGGCATGACGGGTCTTAATCGCCATGGCAACAGCGCGTCTCAGAAAAGCAGCAGCGTCGGCAGAGGGGGCCGGCCGTTATAACCTTCCGCGGTAGTGCCATGCCATTGATTGCCAGACTCATCCCACACCTCTTAACCCCCCAGCTCCCATCCGCCCACCATCCAACCATTGATCTACTGCTGTACTGCAGAGAATCTGTCATTTAGAATTATCCATATGTGAGCGTCTGTGTGTGTGTGTGTGTGTGTGTGTGTGTGTGTGTGAGAGAGAATGTCATCGCATGTGTCTGTCTGAGTGTGTGTGTGTGTGTGTGTGTGTGTGTGTGTGTGTGTGTGTGTGTGTGTGTGCTTGCGCGTGTGTGCGTGCCAGTCCGCGTGGCCCATGCTCGTCGATCGTCCGGGGGTAATTCCACGAGCTGTCTGCTTCGGTAAGCCGTGTGATGCTGTCACGGTGTCAGCCATACCACCGTCCCTCTCCCCTCTCCCTCCCTCACCCCAGACAGGCGCCTGGGCCTGGGGAGTGAATCTGCTCGCAGCGGCCAGGTGCTGGAGATATGCCGCTCCGCACGTCTGTCTGCCACACGCTCCCCGCACTGACGAGGGCTCCGTCCTGACAGCTTCTGATTTTCTATTTTCCTCCTCCGTCTGTTTTTTTTTTTTCTCCTCCCTTTGGTACAGACATCCTCATGCTCTGTGTCCTTCCTCGCGCCCTTGAGGCGGAAATTGAAGGGGAGAGCGCGAGAAAGAAGGGAGGGAGGGAATAACGGGAGTGTGAGGGGACAGTGGGAAGGGAGAAAGGAAGGAAGGAAGGAGGTCGAATGAAAGGAACCACATGGGCGCACGGGACCAGCCACGGTCCGTTGTGATGGTTGTCAGCCCGGTGGTGGTCCCGGCCTTCCCCTCCGCTCGGCCTAATTGAAAAGCACTTATGCGGGGGGCGAGGAGCAGGATCCGCACGCTGGGGCGAAAATTGAAGTCCAAAGACTGGTGCTGCTTCTCCGGGTCGTGGCCGTTTCTGGACCGGTTCCCGGCAACAAAAGTAACTTTTAGTATTCCTTGTTTCAAACTCTATTCCGGGGGACGGGAGTTGTTTGATCCGGGATTCATGAGGCGCGTCGAGTCTCCTCAGCAACACACACGCACACACGTGTTATTCTGAGGGGCGCTTATTTGTGAGGTTGTGGAATTGCCAATGAGTGGACCGCAGCCTTCTTTATTGAGTGAAACCCACCCGCGTCTCCATTCATCGCTGTAATTGAAAATGGCTGATCTCTATTTCTATTCACAACTCTTAAGTTTGGATTGTTTTAGATTGGTCCCTATGCAAAAGAAACCAATTTAACTATCGCAAAAGTTCACATCTGTGGACAAAAGTAGTTCAAGCCGTCTCGGGAGGAAAATTAATGCGAGATGAGGGATTCAATCTAAAGTTTGATAGCAAAAGTTCACCCCGCAACTGTGCCCCAGTTAAAGCTGCCTCGACGCAGACATCTAGATGTGCTGTTTTTTTCATTTTCTCCACCAGCCACTAGCTTTGTTTTGATATTTTGCTTCCGGCCTCAGGCTATCCGCAAATCAAACGGGCGCACGCGCCGTCTCTGGATAGACGCTCGGTGGGGGTGTGTAGAGCTCGTCTTGTCAGCCGTCCTGCTGGGTGTTGTGCTAACTTTGAGCAGGTGTCTGAGGGAAAAGGTTGAGGTCTTTTTTGAAATTGGCACGCCCAGAGAATGGCATTTAGTGTATGCAGAATATGCAGTCTGAATAACAGGGCAGAGTATGTCTCTTTCTCTCTCTCTCTCTCTCTCTCTCTCTCTCTCTCTCTCTCTCTCTCTCTCTCTCTCTCTGCAAGCATCAACTGTCTCATATCAGTTTTATACTGTTCAGTGTTTGACCGGTTAAGCTACAGTTTTATACAACATTGTCTATATATGGTCCTGCAGTGCCGTTTGATCCCATTTTAATTATTGGTTCTCGCAATGCATCTAGGCCTTTTCATATTCTCTTTCATACAGGGGTTTCGGGGAAAGGGTGGCATTTTTCATCACTTTTTCTTTTTCACACTCTACCACTATCTTTTCTCTTAGATGTGAGATCACAACAAAGTGGTGTAAAGGTGATGTAATGTATCCACTACACTGGTGATGCAAGGGAGAGGATTATTGTCTGCATGCTGTTAAAAACTAATTTTGAAATGATTGGGAATCTTGCCTGGTGGCAAGCATATGCAATGTTTGGAATAATGATGTGAAATTGTTACTTTATCGCCTGATTTGCCCTGTTGATTATATAGATGTGTAAAAATGAAATTGCCACTATTAGCGAGATTAGGGTTGACTCATATTATTCAATGGTTAGCGTTCAACTGTTGTGCTCTGTAGCTATTCTTGACAACGCATATCGTTTTTAGATAAAGTGGAAAAGTTGTATAATCACTTCCGCCATGAAAATTTAAGCACATTTTCTAGGTGCTGTAATGCTTTCTCCCCTCCAACTTCACTGTACAGAGTTTGGAACAAAAAATATTCTTTAATTTGAAACCCTTGCATTAAACAGTACATGTTTAAAGTTTGGTAGCTAAAGTTAACAATTTGTATTGGTATTTCAGAAGAACATGAGAAACTATCCGTGGTGTAAATGAAACTAAATCAAAGTAAACAGCTCTATGGTTATTTTCTGTCCATTGGACATAAGTAAAACATTGTATGTTTATTTATAATTTGACCATTTATTTGTCAGGACAACACAACTAATTCAAATTGGCTCCACAGACGTATTTGAGGTTGTCTGTACAGTACAAACAGTAGTCGAACGTTATACACATGTTCAACACCACCATTGCATATGTAATCCATCCTCAGCCCAGGCATTTCTGTTCCTCAAAAGACACAAGTGGAAGAGGGAAATGACACCCTGTCATGGTAGCCAATCAGGTAAATGTTCCAATCAATTCCATTGATTGTGGTTGTGGGGGGGGGGGGGGGGGGGTATAGGCTTTATGTAACATGCTGTGGTACATCAGGGGAAAACAGGTCCTAAGTCCCCCCAGAGAATAGGACGTGACTATGGTTTTCACCCGCCTGTACTTAGGGTGATTACCCGCTGCCATACGTGTATGGGGTGGGGAGGCCTTATAGCTGCAGGGTCGTGTATGGATCATTGGAATCCATTCCCCGATCGATCAATAGGCCAAAGTGTCAAACAGGAAGAAAAGGAGTGGAAACAGGAGATTGTGTGTGAGAGACATAGAGAGGGAGGGACGTGGTAAGAAATGGGGGGGAAACAGGAGTTTGTCAGTGAGAGAGGGAGGGACACGCTAAGAAAAGGAGACGATGAGAGGAGCTTCCAATGCAGGGAACAGACACGTGCATTGACAGTGGGATGGGCAGAGATGATGGAGGGGCCGCACAATATCGAAAAAAGTATGAGAGAGAGCAAGAGAGAGAGAGGAGATGGTGTAAGGCTATTAGCACGACCTCTCACCCTTCAGTTCAGCGTTTCAGGCCTAGTGAGAAGGGAGAGAGTAGGGAGAGGAGGAGGATGGGAACAGAATACAGAAGCAGCAGAGCGCCTGCACTCTCCAGACAGATGCAGCCAGGTGGCCCCTGAAGCCTGGGACCTCATCCGTCTCTGTCTCCTGCATGCGGCCCCGGGGTCTGATTGAGGGAGGCTAATCGGGGCCAACTTTCTCTGCCTCAATATCCCCCCTCCCCCCTCCATAAGTGCATCCCACTGTATCTCTGTTTCTATTACACACACATTCACACACATGCACACATGCATGCACACGCACACACAGGCATGCAGAAAATATGTATGCACACACACATGCAACCATGCACAAGCGCACACACACAAACACACAAACACTCATATTGTGATGGTAGGCTTCCAGGCATCAGTGCACGCACATGCATTTAGAAATCCTGGAATCTCTCTAAGTGCCACATGGAGATCAACACCTGACAGGGAAAAGGATTTTGAATCGTTCTATGAAGGGACAGAGCGACGTATTTTGGCCATCGCCAATTAAAGCCATTCAACTGTAACCCTCAGTAGCCAAGACTGAATAAATCCTGTGTTTTTGTCAGTAAGTGTGAGCTGTATTCAGCCCGGTCTTGACCTGGACGTCATATGTTGCAGCACAACCCCTATTCTTTTGTTATTTTTTATTTGTTACAGTTTGAATGAAAGCCTGCTGTGTTTATTGCATTTATTTGTGTAATTAGTTATTGAGGCATTTAGAATTATTCATCTGTATTATAGTGCAGTTGTTCCAAACCTGGACCTAAGGTCTACCATTAAATGGTCCTTAAAGGTCCCATGGCATGAAATTTTCACTTTATGAGGTTTTCTAACATTAATATGAGTTCCCCTAGCCTGTCTATGGTCCCCCAGCAGCTAAAAATTGCGTTAGGTGTAAAACGGGCTGTAGGTATCTTGCTCCGCCTTTGAAAAAATGAACGCTCAAACGCACTGATTTGGGATCCATATGTCGTCAGGTTACCTCCCCTTTTTCTGCTTGGCCTGCCCAGAGAATTTGGCCCGCCAATGAGACAATGAGCTAGTGTGAGCGCCACGTGTGTGTGTGTGTGTGTGTGTGTGTGTGTCTTTGTTATTTGGATAAATGTTCTGCTGTTGGTGTTATGGCGCATAACACACAACACAATAACAATAACACAACAACACAATAAACAACACAATAAAGCTCCCCTTTGGTGAAAAGTCGGGTTGGGTTCTCTGAGATCTCTGGTATTTCCACAACGAGATTTGTATGAGGCTTATCTCAGCCATGGTTGAGAAGGAATTGGGAACTGCGACATGGAGGAGAAAGGGGTTGTTGTCCAGGATTGTCCGCTGGAGCCCCGCTGCCCGTTGCCCAGGGTTGTTGATCCGCCTCTAAAAATGGCACATTTGTGGAGAGCTCATTGTGGGACTGGCTCCTAGTGGCTGTAATTCTGCACCAAGGCTGAATTTCTTGAACGTCTTCAAATACTGTACTAGGGGCCCACTAACACCTATATTTAATATAGTTATATATTAGTAGTTATATAGTTATATTTATTTTCTGTTATTATTTTTTTATATTATTGTAAATGATTGTACATGTTTACAAATTTACAATACAAAATGAATATCATTGATTGGTGCCAGGTTTCTGATTCAGCAACTGAAAGATTGACTTGCAATCATTGCTGTACTTTGTCATTTTATTTTGTTTTCTCTACTTGGAGCTTATTTACTATCCTACTAGAGTATATAATGAACTTTCCAATGAACTCTCTAACCCTTTTCCACATGACATTAATTATTAACTAATAATTGACCAATAATACTTGGATAACTACTAAGTATTATTGGTAACACTTTCTGATAAGGGTTTGTTAATTAACATTTTATTAACATTAGGCAGTATTTAACATGAACAAAAAATGTCTAACTAATGTGTGTTCATGTTTACTCATGGTGTTCATGTTAACATGGCGTCTGTGCTAATGCTATATAATAATGCTTATTCCTGCAATATATAATGTTAATTAATGATTACTAGACCATTAGTAATCTTTAATTAACTAATTAACAAATCATAATTCTAAAAAAATCAATATAATAATTGACTTGATTGAGTTTAATTAATGGGAAACTAATATACCTTTATTATAAAGTGTTACTGTATTACCCTGTTCAACGCCCAACTGATTACGCAGCTTAGTTCAACAAAACTTCAAAAACATGAAAAGTGAAATGATTCTAAACGAATATTATCAAGGTGTTGATGGAGGTGTTTTCACCTTAGCCCATCTCGTACCCTTTTGGTATGGATAATATTCAGAGCTAAGCCGATTCAAAGCACAAATAGAGACTGTTAATGAGGATCCAGGAGGACAAAAAAAGCCTGGCTCATTATTTTATCAGGGCCTCATAATGAGCAGCCATGACTTCCTTCACCCCCCCAGGCCTCACACTGTTTGACGGCTTGAGCCTGGCTGCACACGCACCCGACACACACACACACACATGGAAACACACAAACACACATGAAAAACACACTTTTTTCTTTCACACTGGCGCAGGCACACACACACTTTTTACACTCACACACACATAGACACACACACACACACACACACACACACACACCTTTTGACTCCCATATTCCATCTGCCTGGCGACACACCCAGGGCTCACACTGCATTCTCAACGCGACACAGGAAACTTCTTACCACCACCATTATCTCACCATCACTCTCACCTCTGAGGGGGATGACTGCTTCCAACACCCCCCTTTGTTTTTGTAATTTGACTGCAAACTGTGTCTGTGGACAATTTTTTTTGAGAAGGACACTTTTATCCAAAGTGACTCAAAGTGATGTTAGATAAGATACAGGTAATTAATGAGCAGGTCGGAGTTAGACAACTTTCAAGGATACATAGTGGTAGGAGTTGACATTATGGATCGACCCCACGACCTGGCTGGGACTCAAACACCCTGACCACTAGACTATCCTGTCCCCCGTTTATACATTAGTATATAGTAACCCACTGCGTGCGTGTGTGTGTGTGCGTGTGTGTGCGTGCGTGTCTGTGTATGTGCCTCATGAGTGAACATCCTCTTACCATTGTGCAGACCAGGAAGCAGCAGCATGTTGTTAGCTGCTCTTCAGCAGGTGAGTGGGGCCACTCATGTCAGGGGGTCCACAGTGGGGCCACTTTGTGCAGCCTCTAACTCTCATTAACCATCCACTAAATGAACCGCGAGCAAGTAATTCATGCAATGCCATTATAAAAGGGTCATGACTTTATATAACATGGAGGCAACTCCGGCGTGTGTGTATGTGTGTGTGTGTTTATGGAGGAGTGTATGTATGCTTTTTCATTGTGTATTTGTGTACTTGAATGTGTGGTTACGTGTGTGATGATCTGTGCATGCTCTTTTGGCTGTTTTTGTGTTTGGCTGTGTGTTTGTGTGCTGATGCACAGCTTTGTATGATGTGTGGATAAGCACACCTGTGTGTGTGTATGTGTGTGTGTGTGCTTGAACAATGGCCTGTGTGTGTCTTTTGAAGGCCACAATGTTTTCCCATTCTGTGGGCGTTCGCCCCATGCTGGTGAAACACCCTTTGTTTTTCTGATGTAACCGCGAGGTAACCGATCCAACTTTCAACCAGAGGAGGAGTGGGGACAGAACTCTGCAGGCGCCACCTCAGGCGCCGTCCCGTCGTTGACATGGCAACACTCTTGCACAGCACACAGTAAAGCACCTGGGTGTTGAAAACATTCATCTTCTACCTGCAAACTTTAGAAAATGGGCATCTGGGACAGTGGTTTCCATATCAAGCGTTGATTGAGGATCGATAAGATAACAATAAGCCTTTTTACTTTTTTTCACTGCAATCAAAAATGACAAATGAACAACCAACTTAAAAGCCAATTTTTTCTCCCAAAACAATTTCTTGACTCGATCTGCACAATGTTGACGATGCCTCTTGAAGCTTCTTCCCATCCTCTTTTGTATGCTGATGGGACTCAGTGCTTAAGCAATGGCGGAACCATCCGTCTCTGTGTTGACTACCGCAGAACTCATTCCCTGTAGCGCCGCGGCTACGAAGGGGTAGCTTACCGCAGTTAGCCGGACCATTCCATCATTACATTCCACTCCGCTGGATTACAGGAGGGAAAGGGGTGGGATTCAATTACCTGGGCTTCTCTTGTCTAGCTGCCCCCGGTGAGGAATGGCCCTCATTTCAACTGTATGGAGGTGGCGGCCATTTTAACCACTGTAGATGAGGAAGCGCTGGATAGAGGGATGAGCATGCCAGAAAATATCAAAGTGAGAACAAATACAGAAGCGCTCGTCGTATGGAGGCAGACGCCTCTGGGGAGAGGCAATTCGTCCAAGTGTTTATAAAGGTGTTTCAAGGTTACTTTGTGTGGGATATAGTCTGAAAGAGTGGATACTTTTAGCTTTACCAAATGATGCCAGAATAATTTGTGGAGAATAGAATGTCAATGTTTTTATAAGATTTGATGGAAAAGTGCAGTTCAAGTACATTTAAGTATGTCTGGAAAGGAATAAACGGATGAAAGGCAATCCTCCAGCATCTTTACTCAACAAACACACGTAATGAAAACCTCCCTTCCTCTGCCCTTCTGGACGTCTGGTATCCTTAACCCCTGCGACTCGGCGCAACACACCAGGATTACACTCCATGATTTCAGGACATGTGACGCTTTCCATAAATCGTCTCCCACGTTGCCAAAATCCCCTTTCTTTCCTCGTCTCCAGGGAAACCAAAACCCTGCGTGTAATCCGGAGCGCAGCCTGCTTATCCTCTGCAAAGGACGTGAACCGTGCCTCCGTCCCGAACCCGTGTCGGTTGCGCAGGTGCGCCTCGTGAATACCCCTGTCACGTCCACTGCGGCTGCCTCGACTTCCCCTTCCCTTATCTGACGAACGGCCGAGATAAGGCAATTCATCACTGCGTTGATGAGCGGGGCCCCCATTCACTGCAACAATATGCATCTATCACTTGCCAGGGCCCCAGTGAAATGAAATGCCTCTTAGGTGGAGAGTTGAGTGCGCGCCAGGGTAAATATTGTTGTCTGCTGCGAGTGATTACATGCAATTGTTCCCTGAGCACCAACATTTGCACCAAAAAAAAAGTCTGTGCTGTGGGAACAATTGGAGCGAATGTACGCCATGGCAGCGAGAGTGGAGGTGGGAGGTGGTTGCGTGCGTTATTTCTCGGAAGTCTAATCGCAAGCATGTGTGCAGATTGAACTCTGGACTTTCAGTGGTTTTGCTGGGTTCTGTGCTGTGTGTGTGTGTGTGTGTGTGTGTGTGTGTGTGTGTGTGTGTGTGTGTGTGTGTGTGTGTGTGTGTGTGTGTGTGTGTGTGCGCTAATGAGTGCTAGTTTGAGTTTGTGCTGTGTGTTTCTTTGCCCATGTATGTTTGTGGGTTTAAGGACCCTCTCTCTCGATCCCCTTCACATATCTGACCCAATTTTAAGGCCATAGAATCTGTATTATCGTAGACTTGCACTCAAGGTCTGTTTTGAACATGGGGACCTCTGTGGATAGGGGGGCCCAGGGCCGAATCACTCAATGTTTTTTCACTCAATCCCTCTCCTTCTCCCTTCTCTCGCTCTCTGCACTCACTCTCGTTCTCTTGTTCTTCCCAAACACATTTTCTATCTTTGTCCCTAGAGACAAGAAGGTGATGGATTTATTAACTTGATTAATACAACTAAAATTAATTTTATTAATTAACAATGAAATCAAAGCTCTCGGACTGGGACATTTTTTGATTGGCCGTCTGCTTAACTTACTCTTTTTCTCTCATGTAATTAGATAAATATATATATATATATATATATATATATATATTCAGCTGAATGAACGACTAATCCCTTTTTCCCCCATCTCCTCGTTCCGCAGCTAACTTCCAGCTCTCCCCCACTGTCAACATGCCCCAGGATGACATCGTCATGATCGAAGACGATAGGCCGCCCATACTTCCTGTCCACCTCTCCGACCAATCGTCTTCGAGTTCCCACGAGGACATGGGCTTCGTGGTGGGGAACCAGGTGCCCTGGATCCACGAGCTGCCCAGTCACAATGAATGGTGAGTGGGTTGCTTTTGGCTTGTCAGATCTGATGAATCATTTATATAGTGATCGACTTCCAGCATGTCCTCACAGGGTAGAGAAATAGGGTTGGTTTGTGAAAGGTCATATATGCAATGGATTATGTGTGCGTGTGTGTGTGTGTGTGTGTTTGTGTGTGTGTTTGTATTTGTGTGCATGTTGATATATTATTATTCAAAACAGATTATAATATTATTCGAAAAACACATATATTTGTATTCTTATTCCATTTTCTATTCATTTTTATTTTTATTCTTATTCCGTTTTACGCACATACCTGATCGTGAATGTGTGCGTGTGCGTGTCAGCACGCACGCATGCGTGTGCACACACACACACACACACACACATGCACATTTAATAATAGAGGAGTGCGTGTGTGTGTGTGTGTGTGTGTGTGTGTGTGTGTGTGTGTGTGTGTCAGTTTGGGAGTAAAAAGCTCTCCTGGGTCCAACCTGAACCGGCCTCCTACCATCACCCCTCCGTACCATCCAACCCCCTCACACTCTCTCAAACACACACACACACACACACACACACACACACACACACACACACACACACACACACACACACTCCTGTGCCCCCCCCCCCCCCCCCCCCGGCTTTGCCCTAGGCAGTAAGGTTGATCAAATATGAAGACAGGGCTCATCATCCTTGAAAGAGGGCAATGCCTCTCCAGGGAGCGGCCGTATATATAGAAGCCTATACCATATATTTATATATATATATATATACATATATATATATACATATATAGATGTAGATGTTTCAGATGCCATGTAAATCAAACTAAGGTTTGTCCTCACTGGCGCAGAAACCCAACTGCATTAAATGGGCACGATAATAATAAATATTATATTGGTAAATAAAGCATATTCCTCGGTATGGATTGTTCTTCTGTGACCGACACCCCGTCCACCACATCCATTCATCGTTGCTTCCTCTTCACTCCTCGATTCATTATGGATGAGAGGAGTGGCCTGGCCCGCATGCTGTCCATGTGATGTCAGAGGTTTGTCGTTGTGGATTAGCTCCAGAGCATATGCCGGCGCAGCACTCCACCACTCTCTCACGCGCCGCCCCGGCCTGCCAGATGCGGGTTCCCCCGGCAACTGCTGTACGCACGCGGACACGTGTGGGATGAGTGCGCTCATGCGCTGTATATCACTGCCTTGGGTATCTTTGAATTATTCATGTCTCAAATCTCCCACGGTTCCTCCCAATACATACTACGATACACACATGCCAACACGCGCACACACGCGCACACACACACACACACACACACACACACACACACACACACACACACACACACACACACACACACACACACACAAGCATGAACATAACATTACCACACACACACACACACACACACACACACACACACACACACACACACGCAACCATAAACTCACACTAGGGCCTTTTGTCCCATTTACTCAAATGCTTGTGACTGCTCACACACTACGTCAAATACAAAGACTAATGCTGACTGACTTGTACGCTTTTAGATTTGCCCTCTCTCACACACTCACACAGACACAGACACACGCACACACATATACAAACACAAACACACAGACACACAGCTCAGAGCTCAAACACTTTTCCCGTGTCAGAGATAGGGGATGAAGAGATGGGGGGATGAGGAATGCAAACTGGGTCTTTTCTTTAACCTTAGGGGTTTTATAATTCCATACAAAAAAATAATATGGAATATGGAGAACAAAATGTATCTAATGTTGATCCTTTAAACCACACAAAGCTCACACACAATGCCAAACATATATCATCAATCTGCCTGGGAGCTGTAATGGATTATTCCTGACCTCCATTACTATTAGTTCTCTTAGGGTTACTAAGTAGGCTTTTTAAATATCTCGAAATGAATGAATGCATGAATGACTAGACAAACAGGTCCAGCTCCTCCACATCTTATCAGCCTTATCTGCTGCGGTGGGGAGGGTAACCAGTGTGCAGCCAGAGGAATCCCAGCCACCTCCTCCATGCGGGTCATCTCTCCCCTGCACAAGAGTCGGTTGTAAATGATTGTCTCTCGTCCACATCTCCCTCCTCCCTTTCCCCAGATGTTTCCATTAAGTTCCTCCGGCCCCCCTCCCTCGCCGTCTCGCTGTGCTTGTCTCCGCAGTCGTTAGCCCCTTCCCGAGCCCAAACAGGAAGGCCCCGCGTCCCATTGATTTATAAATGAACCAAGATAAGGCCCCGGCTGCTGATACGTGCTGTATGATATACTAGCACATTAATCCACATGACCCGTGCCAGAGCTTGTCTTTTTTTTGTACAAAACGTGTTATTTGTTCAGGCTGGGAACGCGGTTCAAACATGAAGTCAGAGCCACGGGATATGGCGTCCAATCAGGAGGGTCCGTAGCATCAGTGCACCCTGTTATCGTGCCGCGATACGGGGGAAAGCGCTGGTGTTGGGTTCTCCCCCCCCCCTCCGCTGGAGCGTTCTCCTCCTGGAGAATGATGAAGTGCATGCTCCCCTTCCTCTCTCTTCGGTTGACAAACAGCCTGTAAGGCCGCCTGGCTGTGAGGCGGCTCTGCTGGTCCATTCCTAATCAGTGGACCCCCCCCGATGTCAAACACAACGCACGTTGGGGAGAAAGAGAGGTTTATTCTTTAGCTTGTTTTCACAGCCGCCTATTCAACAAAGTTTGCCAAAAAATTCAAACAATTGTTTTATTGTTTATGTTACATCAAAATATTAAAGTGTTCTATGTTTGGATTGTGGCGACGACTCATGGAAACTGTCCAGTTTAACTTTAACTGATACGACAAGCTTTTTTTTAGCTTCACTGCCAAGTGTTTCAATTTGGCACCAACCTTTCAAACCCCAAAGGATCAAATTACACTTATTTTTCTTCTGTGCTGATTAGCTGTTTTATTTCAAAATATAGTCATATTTCAGAGGTTAGCTGCAATCTGATCGCCATTTCACCTCGTTTCAGAAAACAGGTTAAACATCGGGTGCACATAACGACAACGACTGTTATGATTGTTCCCCCTGCATCGTGTCTATAGACTTTCCAAACTTTACTTTAACTCCTGAAAGAAGCTCTGCATCGCAGCTCCAGGTCATGAGTTCACCGGGAGGTTTATCCTGCTCCAAGCTCGCATACAAATTCATCTCCCCTCCACATGGGTGTCTTCCCAATCCCCGCTGAGAACTTTTCATCCTCATAAAACACAAAGAGGAGACGAGAGAAACACGACGCAAGCCCCCTAAACAAAAACAAAATCGAGACAAAGGGGAATTTTTCTTTTAGTATAAGCGGTGATAGCCTCACAGTGCACCGTATAAACACAGAATCAAACACAACATCCTGGATGCTCCGGGCGTATTGCATCAGCGCCTCGGAAAAGTGTCAATCTCTCACCTAGGGTACCCTATAGGGCTGAGAGAAAGTGTTGTCAGTTTGCAAACATCTCTGAGGAGAATGAAAGTGTTTTCCTTCCTCCCGACGATGGCAGTAGTTACTTTTTGTTGCGGTTAAAATTGTGTATTTATTGCCCTCCATCATCACGCTGACCTTTGCCGCTGTGCATATTTCACTTCAAAGAGATACCATTGTTGACATAAATAACTGACTGGTCAAAAAATATAGAAACGGAGGAGTCTCTGTACGTCTGTCGTTTTGATGTCGTTTCTCGACAACCGTTCACCCGGTCAACCTCACACTCACTTGCTGTATTGCGGAG